>NC_045438.1:41380294-41462235 GCF_002776525.5 Piliocolobus tephrosceles
TTTTTTTTTTTTTTTTTTTTTGTAGTTTTAGTAGAGACGGGGCTTCACCATGTTAGCTAGGATGGTCTCGATCTCCTGACCTCGTGATTCGCCCGCCTCGGCCTCCCAAAGTGCTGGGATTACAGGCATGAGCCACCACACCCGGCCGAAATAGTTAATTTCCAATAGTTCGAAATAGTAATTTCAAAAGACAAATGGTCAGTTGAAATCATAGTTTTTTTTAAAAAAAACGTTAATTTGGGGCCACAAAGAAAAAAATATAGAATTAACCACAGGAATGCTGTTTTCTTGTGTTTATGCTTTAACTAGTGACTAATATATTACTATCAATATTAAATATTAAAATATTTCTGAAAAGAAATGGAGTTATATGATAGAATTATACATGCAGTAGCCTATGGAATCTATTAATATTGGAATATTTTTAACATTATAATTTACACAGCAGCAGAGAAAGTCTGTGAGCACCTTGGCTAATCTCTTCAGTCTCAACAGGTGATGGTCATCCCTCTATATCCAAATATTCTGTTTCTACTACCAAATGACAACCAACCAATCAACAACAACAACAACAGTTCTATCTGAAATGTTTCCCTAGGTTGGTGCTTTGGGCCCTTCTAGTTTACAATGCTACCAATAATACTAATTTAGAAGGAAAAATCATTCAGCAGAAACTCCTAAAAAATAATGAGTCCTTGGATGAAGGCTTGAGGCTACATACAGTGAATGTGAGACAACTGGGTAAGTGACTAATTTTTTATAATATACATTTTATACAACTATATATTCAGGTTTACTTGAAACAACAGAAATTTTCTTTATATGCTATTTATTTATGTACATTTTTTTCTGATGATGAAGTTCATCACAAATGAGTGACATAGCAGAAAAAAACATTCAGCTCAGTATCTGTGAATCCAAGGGAATGAAGGAGGTAGATGAAAGTTCATATTTTACTTTAGGGACATGTTTTGAAAATACTAACAATATGAACAAAATGCCAGAATGATCTTGATCATCATTGTTGTCAACTTTAGGAATAAAAAGAGTGTGTAAATGTGGATGTGGGAACTCTAATGAGATACATCTTATAGAAGGAGATTTCCTGTTATATAACATCTGCTGGGCATGGTCGCTCATGCCTATAATCCCAGCACTTTGGGAGGCCAAGGTGGGAGAATCACTTGAGCCCACGAATTTGAGACTAGCCTGGGCTACATAGGGAGACTGTCTCTATGAAAGATTAAAAAATTAGTTGGGTGTTGTGCTGTGCACTTGTAATCTCTGCTACTAGGCAGGCCTGAGACAGGAGGACTACTTGAGCTTGGGAGGTCAAGGCTGCAGTGAGCCATGTTCATGCCACTACACTCCAGCCTGGGCAACAGAATAAGACCTTATCTCAAAAAAAAAAAAAAAAAAAAAAAACCAAACAGAAAATATCTCCTTCTCTCATGTTCCCTGTCTCTATTAGTAATACCACTGTCTTCACAGGACTAGGTCAGGAATCTGGGGGTTCTGTTGGACCTAGAATCAAGTCTCTCCTAGAAATCGTTCACATTCTAAGCTCTAACCACACATGACATGGCTTGTACTTCCACAAAGAGGCTGTGCTCCTTTGTATGCCCTTTTTCTATCTTTGCACACCGTTCTCCACTCCCACCGTCAACCTCATTATCACCTATGTATTTTTAAAGATAGCTCCTAAGTCACCTCTTCTATAGAAACTTTTCTGAAATCAAGTATAGACATCACTGCCTTTGAGCCTCTACTTCATGCTGTCCAGGTGCCTAGAGCATCATACAGACTAGATATATTTATGTTCATATATATATATTTCATATATAATGTTCATATATATAGTTCATATATATGTATTGTTTATATATATATATAGTAGACAATAATTGCTTACTTAAGAACATGTTTTCTTTTTTCTTTAACTCTTACTTTCCACATATTCCCAGAACCCAGCACATCCCCTGGAACTTGAACACTTGTTGAATAAATGAATGAATGAGTCTGCATGAGAATATTTTAGGAAATCAAATGTTCACAAATATGGATAACAAAAAGCAGTTGTTTTAATGTTATTCTATGATTACAATTATACTGTGATTAGGTACATTAGTAGAGATCAAAAGAAAAGAAAACTTTGACCCTTTGTCTTCTCTACACTGGAGGTTGAATTGAGGGAGGCGTGTTCCTCAGCCTTGAAGAGGGCGATTGCGACCAAGGCCAGAATCACAGTGTAGTAAAGAGGCAGGCATCTCCACTTCTGTGAGGAGCTACCCATCTCTATTGGGTGGATGTACACAGTTACAAAGAACTGATAGAGATGGGTGAATGCAAATAATACTAATAATACTAATCATGACAGTAAACCATTTCTGAGTCTCTTTGGGAAAATACTTACTTCTTAACAAATGGGGCTTTTTGGAGGGAGGGAGAATGCAACCTGCTACCCTTTCACGTATAGGAGTCTTCACAAAGAAGCAACCTGACAAATGGTAGTTTATCTATGACTGGAGAACACTAGGAGGACCAGCACCATCTGTATCCTCATAGGCTGGGAAAGCCCAGCACCACTCTCTCCATATATATATACCTAGACATTTAATTTATACCATTTAATTTAAATTATCCATTTTATTGTTTTTCTGCAAGTGAGTCTGTGGATAAGTGCTTCTACCAATGGAAAAATAAAAAGCTAAAACCTAACAGTTTTAAAGCTTACAGTATACATGGGAAAGTTATTTGAATTTTCAGTTGGTGATGACAGTACTTGTTCCCAGAAAACTGATATAACTTGCTAATGTTCACTCCTGAAATACAAGAGTTTATTGTTGCTGTTGATGTGTTGCTGTTACTTTGATATTCTTTAAAATATAAAATCTGAATCATTGATGTCATGAGGCTTACTTAGAGAGTTGTCAAACCAAAAGTCAGATGATTTGAGGATACAGAAATCCGAGGGTTTGTTGGTTTGCAGGTGACTTCCTGTGGCCCCCTTAGCTTCCAGGCAGGAGAGGCTATCAGAGCAGCTGGAACATTTTTTTATAAAATAGCCACACAACTCAAAGGTGACATTATCGAGTCATCATTTATAGGCTTTCCCCTTTGAAAAAAATCAAATTACATTTTGAATTTTTCAATATTGTTTTCCTTCTCTATAGGGTTTATTTCTTTGAATAAAACTAGTATCTGCAAATGATTAGAATGATAATGTATGTTTCATGTATATACTTAAATAAATGTGTTTTTTACTAATGGTTTTGTCTGATGTAATGGTTTTTGTATTTGAAGTGTATTAAATGTTAATATTTTTTCTAACTTTTATTTTTTTTTCAAATTCTGAACATAAACAGTAATATTTTGGTATTACATTAAAGAAATACCTAATTAACAGCATTGTCATTTTGCTTTCATCTTGCATCTCTAACCTCTAACTTTAAAAAATAGGTGAATATTTCTCATGCTGGTTCTTATGTTCATATAGGTTACTGTCTTGCTGTGGAGGAACCCAAAGGCTACTACTGGCCATCTATCCAACCTTCTGAATATGTTCTTCCTTGTCCAGACAAGCCTGACTTTTCTGCTTCACGGATATGGTAATAGTTTCACTGACTCTTGCAGCAAAGCTCCACGTTATCAGCCTTCCCAGGGTTATACGTGCAGCACGGTAGTTCTCAGGCATTATATTGATTGCAAAGAAGGGCAGGAATCTCTGTGTATGCCTATATCATTCACTCCTGGGGAATAAAGATAACATAAGTGGATGACTCAGAAAGGCAGTGTTTTCCTCCCAGCCACATGCTAATCAAGCCGTCTCATAGAAAAACTGAAGAATTTAGAAGCCAGCGGGTAGCACCAGAGCAAAGTACCTTGTTTGTGGATGAACCTAGCCTAGCCTTGGAATATGCATCTGGAAATCTGAAACTTTTTAGCTATTTGGACTGATTATTGTTGGAATGGGGAGAGGAGGCAAAGAGGAAATGAAGACAAGATCCAGATTGGGATAGTCTACTGATGGAAGCTGTCAGGGTATAGATTTTCTCTAAGTGTTTAACAGAAACCTCAGAGACAAGATAATTGCAGGGATTCATGGAATAGCAAGTTAAATCCATTTCTCCACCCACCTCACTCCCAATTAGAGTTTTCTGGGGGAAATTCAGGAATGAAAACTGCCTAAGCATACATACTTTGCATACTGTAAATACTGCTGGGTTTGACACCTTGTAGGGAGAAAAGAAGGGGACTTTAGAGATGTATGGACTTGAGTGAAATGTGGCTCCATCTCTTCCTGGCTGTGAGAACTTGGAAAATTCATTGATTTATCAAATTCCATTTAATCTTCTGTAAGATGTGGATTATAATCTGCTTTGCAGAGTTATGTGAACTCAAAATCAGATTTTACCTGTAAAGTTCTTAAAGCAGTACTTGACCAGTGTATCCTAGGTTAGGATATTGCTGGTATATTGTTTGTATGTTGCATGCTACTGATTTTTTCCCCATAAGAATTTTTAGCATGAAATTTATTTCAATGCATTATAGTTTTATTTTCAAAGGAAACTTATCTAGAAATCAAGGCACATCCCAAAAGTTATTAACTAATTTTTTCAGTTCTAATATCATTTATAGGAAAACAGGAAAAGAAAACTTGTAGAAGGAAATAGTACAAATGGAGAAACAAACTGGGGTGAGAGAGGAGAGAATAAGGAAGGGTGAGAAGAATGAGGTGGAGAAATGGAAAGAATTTGAGAACATTGTATAGATAGGGTGGTAAACAGAAATAGGCTAGAGAGATAGAACGTAGACATGTAAACAGGTCCAGAGATAAACAGAGAATTAAAATGGAAACAGAGTGAGAAGCTCAGTGTCTTAAAGGGAAGCTTAGCCATTGATCATATTGTAATAAATGTATACATCATGTAAAAATCCCTTTAAACAGTACAAAATAATATCAGTTATATCAAATATTTAAAATACCTATTTTGTTTCATAGTTATTACAATGCTACCAACCCATCGGTAACCTACTGGGGACCTCCTGATATCTCCAACTGTTCAAGTAAGTGAGCAATTTTCCTTTATTTCTCAAGGATAAAATGACATGACTTCAGGCTTCATGGTTTTCATTGTCTTCAGGAATATTCTTGTGCTATGTGATACTGTTTTCATATTAAAAGGCAAATGATTATTTCACTTAAGACAGAAAATACTTTTTGCTCTCATTTTAACTTTCTGTTCGGTAGGGGATTAAAAATAGGAAAATCTAGAGAAGATAAAACTAATATATAAATTGATATTTGTATCAATGTTTTGTAGTTTGCATTAATTTTAAAGAGCAAATTACCCTTATTCAGTGATTCTGGGGATGTTTCTCTTAGAACTTTGTGTGTTCATCCCTCCAAGTTATTTGTATCTTACTAAAGAGAGAAGTTAGCCTCTGCATAGAAAGAAATATTATTGCCTTGTGAATATGAGGATGAGGTATACACAGGAAAATCTCACTTCCTTGCTTCAACTGTAAAGTGAAATGTTACACTCTACTTTGGATTCCTGGAAATGCTCAAAATATGCAGGTAAAACTTAGTGTTGTTTTCTTCTGCCTTTGTTTTAGAAGCAAATGAAGTTGCTAACCAGATTTTAAATTTAACTGCTGATGGGCAGAACTTAACCTCAGCCAATATTACCAACATTGTGGAACAGGTCAAAAGAATTGTGAATAAAGAAGAAAACATTGATATAACACTTGGCTCAACTCTAATGAACATATTTTCTAATATCTTAAGCAGTTCAGACAGTGACTTGCTTGAGTCTTCTTCTGAGTAAGTATTTTGTTTTTCTGGAGAGTAAATTTTATTGGATAATGATGTTACATGATTTCTCACCTATCTGAATACTTTGTGCCCAGATTTTAGAATTCAAATCTCTGCAAGATGTATTGATAGTCATTCATAGTTAAGCAAGGTCATTCACAATGTGAACTTAAAAGTTCTGTATGGTCTTTTTTTGAGAAATACAATTTACAATATACATAGCCCTAGAAAGCACAAGCAGTCTTTCATTTTTTATTTGAAAATTCTAAATTTAGTTTAAAAATTCTAAAATTCTAAATTTAGTTGACCAGTAGAGTTATGCATAACTGGTCATTGTGAGTCCACTATACTGTGAACTATGTCACTGACAGCCATAGCCACATGATTGTTAGACTTCTGAAATGAACACGCTGGGGCAGATGAAAATGTACCTGTATTTATATGATTCAATTTGTATTTAATTGCTTCACTTAATATATAATATTAAAATATTTAATGTTTTTCTCTTTCTTCCCTTCTACATTTCTCTAAAGAAAATTTCATATTTGTTAAAAATGTATTTTCTAACAATCTACATAACAATATAAACATTTTTCTAGTGTCTTGCAGTTCACAAAACACTTTTATCGCATTATTTCCTTTGATTGTTGATAAGCTGTTAAGGTAGGGAGAATGCTTTTTTATGTGACAAAAGAGAGGCCAAAACAAATGAAAAACAGTATTTGTTCAGGATGATTTAATTGTTGATTTTCTTTAAAGCAGATATTTCTCTTGAGGATTTATCCATCCCTGTGATTCCATGTTTTAACAGATATCACTATGGATTGGGGTAATTTTATGGGTGTTCATGTTAAGATCAGAAAATCTGAACACAACTTTATTTTGTTTGTATTTTGCCATGCAGCAAAACATGTTTGTTTAAGAATCTAAAATATCGTATTACTTAATAGTGGTATTTTTGTCATTTCTTTAGAGCTTTAAAAACAATTGATGAATTGGCCCTCAAGATAGACCTAAATAGCACATCACATGTGAATATTACAACTCGGAACTTGGCTCTTGGCGTGTCATCCCTGTTACCAGGGACAAATGCAATTTCAAATTTTAGCATTGGTCTTCCAAGCAATAATGAATCGTATTTCCAGGTAATGAGCCAGTGGTTTCTTTCATTTTAATTAATTACTTAGACATATAAAAACTTGCTGATCACTTAGCAGTTGCTACTTCCAAGAGGTCTTGGTCCAGGAAGTGGCAAGCAGGTCTGAATGTTGGCTAAGTTTAACTAGAGCAGTAGCCATAAGGTATTGTGGGAGCTCAGAGTGAGTATACTTTCATAATCTGGGTGACAGGAGAGGTCAGCTTACCTTCTACAAGAGGGGTTACTGGAGCTAAGCATGAGTAGGGGCCACCATACTTGGGGTGAGCATCAGTTCAGTTAGAGGAAAGAGCTTTAAGGGCCCCAAGGTGAAAAGAAGCATGGTACATTCTCTTTGCCAGTGGTTCTGAAACTGAACAGTAGAATCTTCTGGAGAATGCTGGGTGTGGTCTCTTATGCCTGTAATCCCAGCACTTTGGGAGGCCTAGGTGGGTGGATCACTTGAGGCCAGGGGTTCGAGACCAGCCTGGCCAACATGATAAACCCTGTTTCTACTAAAAATACCAAAAAAAAAGTTAGCCAGGCATGGTGGTGCATGCCTGTAATCCCAGCTATTTGGGAGACTGAGGCACGAGAATCACTTGAACCTGGGAGATGGAGGTTGCAGTGAGTCGGAATCATGCCACTTCCCGCCAGCCTGGGCGACAGAGCAGGACTCTGTCTCAATAGAAAAAAAAAAAGAATCTTCTGGAGGACTGGAGGACTTGTTAAAACAGATTTCTGGGACCTACTCCAGGAGTTTCTGATTTAGTAGGTTCTGATTAGGCCCACCAAATTTGCACTTTTAACAAGGTCCTTAGACATTGCTGGTCTAAGTATCACACTCTGAGAACATGTGATGTAGAAGTCTGAGATAGCAGATGACAGTACGGCTGGACACATACGCTGGGGCTAGATGAATGGAGAACCTTTTCAACATGTTCAAGCAATGCATAAGCAAAGAATTTTCAAGTTCCTACTACATGCCAGACACTGTTAGCCACCAGAGCAAACAAAATTAATGAAGCATTGTCCTTGACCTGGGAGAGTATAGTATGTGAAGTGCAATCTATCTTTTAACTGTGGAGATAGAACAAACTGAAAATATAAAAAGCCTGAAATCAGGATACAGGCAAGACCTTTTTTCTCCATTAGACTACAGGCTCTTTTGGGTAATTCTCTTTCACATTTTAAGAGTAAAACTCAGTCAACTTCAGTCTTATTCCAAGACAATTTGCAAGAAAGCTTTCTTTGGCCTTGTGCTATGGTTTCAGGAAAAATGCTATCTGAGAGTGTTCATAAAATTTTAATGCAGTCTGAAATAAACAAGTTAACTTCAGTCTCTTTCTCTCTCCCTCACCCCTTCCTCCCATAGTTATTATCTTTCACTACGTGTTTTGAGAAAACCTCAAAATCTGCTGCTGGTAAATCTAATTCTTATACTTGAAAATGTTGACTGATTTGTAGATTTCTTCCTATGTCTTAATTAAAATCAGTGCATTTTCTCCTTTGACACACATGTAAAACCCAAATGAGATCTACAGCTCTGTCTGTAGGGGTTTATCCAGGAGTTGCAGTGACTACTGTAGATACAAAGGGAAGTCCTGGTACTGGCTAATTTGAACTTGCAATTGTTCACTCTCCTAACTATGCATGTGGAATAAAGTTATTACCATTTAATTATGATTACTTGACCAATATATCTCTCTGTGTGTGACAGATGGATTTTGAGAGTGGACAAGTGGATCCACTGGCGTCTGTAATTTTGCCTCCAAACTTACTTGAGAATTTAAGTCAAGAAGATTCTGTATTAGTCAGAAGAGCACAGTTTACTTTCTTCAACAAAACTGGACTTTTCCAGGTAAGCACATTCATTAAATTATTATTTTTCAATTGCAAATGAAGTGCCTTTGCTCAAAGGAAAAAAAAAACAAAAGTTTAGATTCCTTTGAAATATATCAGAAGGTTTAGAAAAATTTACTGCATTTTCAAAAATGAAAATTTTTAATGTAATTGTTGAAATATTTTATTTCAGATAATATGCTTATTAACAAGTTGTATGTACTTCAGTTTTTAAAATAATTCAAGTATTAGGCTAAGGCTTGCATTAAACAATTAGAAATTGAATTAGTGAAGAAATGACTGTTAATTATTGCTTTCATTAAATATTTTATGCTTTCCAATCATTTAGGCCTTTAGAGTTAAAGAAATTGCACACCAAAGGAAAGGGTTTTTTTTTTTCTTTAATTCAACAGGAAGCACTGTTTACATAATGAGCAGCATTCTTGGCTTTAATCAGTTTTCCCATTAGTATTTCAAGTGACCTTTGGTCTTTACACATCCGCAGAGTAGGATGGCATTGTGCTAAGCACATATTATCATTTTTATTGGCATCATTTCTAGATTCTAGAAGGCCCACTGCCAGCAAACACTGGTGACCTCTGTTTGCCTTTACAAGTACAACCTGATCAAGAGCAGTTTTGCTGGACCCTTTTTAAAAAATAAAACGTATCTATTAAATTCAAGATATCATTGCATATTGAACAATGTGACTTATATAAAAGAAAATAGCAAGTCTCAAGGCCAGAGAATTGTTTGTAATAGATCTGCCTTTATATATCATATGTAGAGGAACAGCCAAGTAGAGATATAGTCAAGGAAAAGAATACCATGGAATCCTTGACAGTAATTAATTCCAAAATTTAAAAATTTTATCAACAAATGTTTTAGGAACCAGCTCTATACAAATTTTGTGATTTATATGAATGCAATTTATATGTTTTATATAAAAACATGTGTAATTTATCCTGAAGGATTTAATAGCTATAAACATATACAACTGCAGTTTTAAAAATTATGGAATTTAAAGTGTATGACAATGTTACCTTAAAACTAGTATAAAAATGCAGTAGGTGTCACAAAGTGTGAATGGTACAGAAAGGGGGTCCAGTGCAGGGGTAAGGTTTAGCCCTGCACTCTTAAATTTGCAACTCTTAGATTTGCAAGGATCTGTTATTGTTTTGAGTCGTCTCCACATCATTGTTTCCTTCTCCTTTGGTATTTCCCTACCAAAGTTGTTATTAGGAAGCGTATCTGGCCAGGTGCAGTGGCTCATGCCTGTAATCCTAGCACTTTGGGAGGCTGAGGAGGGAGGATTGCTTGAGACCAAGAGTTCAAGACCAATCAAGCCAACATAGTGAGACCCATCTCTAAGAAAACAACAACAAAAAAGGAAGCATATGTTCAGTTTCTAAAGTTAATTTACTAGAGAATGAAAAAAACTTTAAAGCTTCTGTGGTGCTCCCCTATCATAGAGGGCAAGGTACGATGGTGTTGTTTTGTGTTTTACTGAAAGGCTGAGTATCACTATTTAATAGCTGAGTTTAATAGTGACCACCACACAAAATTAGTAAAAAGCTATATTCTGGATGCTGAATTTTATTTAGAATTTATCCTGTGATTATTCCAAAACAACTGATTTGTAAGCTATGATATAAAGAGAAATTCAGGAGATTTGACAAGAAATACAAGGGAAAGAAAAAAATAGAGATGAACTTGCTGAATAGAATGCTTATTGGTCCATACCATTTTATGGGACAGATTTGATTTCCTGACAGCCTTATTCCTTAGTGAAACCCGCAGATGCTGGCAAGGAAACAATCAGAGAAGAAGGTAGATGTCCTGGATGGGACTTGAATCCAGTATTACTTTTAGATATAAGTTAGTAAACATGTCAAGCTGTTGGCATGGATATGAAAGATGTATTGCTTTTTATTTTTCACACCATATTTTCTTTATACTTCTCTGAAAGAAAACAGCATCTATTTTCTGGAGTAGGGAAATGATCTAATTGTTTCACAGTGTTTTATGAGTTTATATTACTTATGAGTCTGCATTGTTTCAGATGTTAACTGGCTGACATCAGTCACCACAATCAAGAATGTAGTTTCATGAACTCAGTCTTACAATATTGGCTCCCAGCGTTCCCTCAACGTATTTATTATAATAAGGGAAGTAGCAAACCTCCTTCAGGAAAGCCAGCAACTTGATGTGATAAACAGGATGTTCTAGAACTGAAGATCTTAAGTGTAAAACTTGCTGACAGTTTGCTTATTTTGGAGCACCAAACTAAAATAAAAGTGTGTACTTCTGACTGATACACGCGATTTTTTTTTTTTTTTCTTCAAAAGGATGTAGGACCCCAAAGAAAAACCTTAGTGAGTTATGTGATGGCGTGCAGTATTGGAAACATTACTATCCAGAATCTGAAGGATCCTGTTCAAATAAAAATCAAACATACAAGAACTCAGGTAAGAAAATGCTCCCAATAGGATTTGGACAGAGGTGGACTATTTAAGATACTAATGGGGTCTTTTTTTCTACATATTAAAAAGTAACTGACCCTTTTTTATGGAATAGGACCCAGTTTTCCATAAAGAGAGAATAGCTGGTCAGGTAGTGCTTCAAAGTCACAGTAAATTGAAGCAGCTGGAGAAGTTAGTTTTATCTAGGACTCAATAATCAGAAAGAGAAGGGAAGTGAAGAGAAGGGCTTCTTTTGTTAAGATACAACATATATTGCTTCAAATAAATTAGTTGCAGATGTAGTTGCACACTTCTGCCAATAGAGGTATTGGTTGTTTCTTTGTATTTCTGTGTATGAAAGAAACAGGGGAGGATGGACTTATTTTTTGAGAGATTAGCAGTTGTTTAGTCTTTGCAAATGTTGCTTTTCTTGTGGCTTCATTACCCTTGTCATCTGTTTGTTTCATAAAATTAGATGGAAGTTCTTTATTGTCCCAGATGGCCCAAGAACAGGTTTTTCTCACTTTTCTAAAGGGCCCTCATCATGATTCTGCCATGTATTAGATAGGCAGGAAGGCAGGTGCTGAGGATTGAAAGCCAAGTCACCTAAGATCTAGCCTCCCATGTCACGAACCATCTTAGACTTCTGTGTTCAACACTTTGGCCTCCTTTGTTTCAGCCCCTTCATTCATGAAGGAAGATTTTTAAAAATTGTGCAACATACATAATATAAAATGTATCATCTTAATCATTTTTAAGTGTACAGTTCGATAGCATTGTGTTCATATTGTTATGCAACCGTGACCACTATCCATCTCCCCAGCTGAAACTCTTCTCCCATTAAATACCCATTCCCTCTTCTCTACTTTCAATAGCACGTGGCAATCACCAACCTACTTTCTGTCTCTTAATTTCACTACTCTAAATACCTCATATAAGTGGAAACATATAGTGTTTGTCCTTTGTGACTAGCTTATTTCATGGCACAGTGTCTTCAAGGTTTATCCATGTTGTAGCATCTGTCAGAATTGACTTCCTTCTTAAGGCTGAAGAGTATTTCATTGTATGTATATACCAGATTTTGTTTATCTATTTCTCCATCGATAGATGCTTGGGTTGCTTCTACTTTTTGGCTCTTGTGAATAATGCTACTGTGAGCATGAGTCTACAGGTATCTCATCGAGTCCTTGTTTTCAATTTGTTTATGTAAATACCCAGACATAAAGGAGAATTTTGAAGATGATGTGAAATTGTAGTGTCAAGAGCTTTTCTAAATGCTAAGAATGCGAGTAGAATCAATATATTTAATGAATGGGACCTTTGTAGTAACCTACAGATAAATGAGTAGTTAGTGTGATTCCTCATGAGGTTAGAGTTGATTTTTGCTTGAATTCTCTATGGAAGAGAAGAAGATCCCCCTAAATTGCCTGATGTTTTTAGGTTGAATTGGCATGTTAATACTAATCTATTTCTTTGTGCAACCCTTTGTGTTTTTATTTTTTTGCCATATTTAAATCATGGCATTTTAAACACAATTTCACATATTTATTCTTATGTTAATATAGGAAGTGCATCATCCCATCTGTGCCTTCTGGGATCTGAACAAAAACAGTAAGTTTTAAAATACTAGTTGTCTTAATATAGATAACAACTGAATTTTAAACATTGTTAGACACCCCCATTTCCCTTAATTCCACCCCATACCAGAGTGAGTCACAATGTAAGTGTAAATGGCAAATGAGTTGCAAAGTTAGTTTAGGTAGCTTGGAAAGTCAGTTCTAATTTCCGTAACTTTTTAGTCATTGCAAGAAGAAATAGGCAGACTTCACTGTGTTTTCTTTCATTTTTTCAGTTGAACAGCCTCTTTAACATCAGTTATTTGTAAAATACAGCATACAATTTTATTGCTACTTTTGACAAAAGTGTACGTGCACTTAATCTCATTCTTCTAAGACACATTTGAGGAGATTATTTGATATGTGTAAGGCAGACAATTTAAAATCCAGCTTCCGGAACTCCAGTTATGAGGGAGGTGAGAAGCTGACTAAAGGAATGTAAATATAGAAATGGTTATAATGGATATGTATTACTTGAAAGAGATGAACAGCCTGCAGCATTAGATTTGACAATCAAGAAAGAAAGACAAAATTAAGGGATGAATCAATCAGTAGGCATAAGGTGTTGAAATCTCTTTGAAAGGAAGTACAAATAAAGAAGGCTCTTCTGTTTGTCCCCTTGTGAGGATTATTGTGGCCAGATTCATTCTGATATCAATGCAGGCTGCTTTGCTGATGAAAACAGCCTGAAAAGGGTGAAAACTTTTTTTGATAGTCCTACAGGTGTTTTTTCGTGGAGGGGTTTAGTTGCATACTTTTGAGAAGATCTTTTCTCATTTGCATAGTTAAAAGTATCACTTTATATCTTAAAATCTTTATTAAATAAAAGGATTCAGTACATTGACAATATGTGTTGCTCATATTCCGTTTTATACCATAAAAGTAAGATAAGGTGGGTTCAAGCCATTTACTATCAGTTACCACCAGTAATGATTGCTGTATACATAAATAGCACATTCTAAGAAAGCAAACCTTCTTTGTTATTATGTCTTCACGAAAATGTAAATTACCCCTCAGAAAAAAATCGTTGGTTCATAGTGTGTAATGTATTCGAAGAGGAGTATTCTTTTTATGGAAGTTCGTTTTAAAATATGTTAAAAATTAAACTTGAATCAAACATTTGTGGAACTCTCGAGTTTGAACCCACTGATTAGATCACCTCTAACTGCCAACCCAGAACTAACATTTGATGATTCTAGGAATCCAAATTATTCTAATCATTGAAAGCTTTCATAATGGTATCCATTTTATAGATAAACTCTATATGGCAGAAGAGACTGAGGCAAATTTCTCTATAGAAGGTCTCATCCATTATAGAGAAGACACTGACCTGTTGTTTTCACACTGTTTGTTGATTCCTTCAACAGAAAGTTTTGGAGGATGGAACACGTCAGGATGTGTTGCACACAGAGATTCAGATGCAAGTGAGACGGTCTGTCTGTGTAACCACTTCACACATTTTGGAGTTCTGATGGTAAGGGGGGGATTTCTAAGCTCATTTTGACATGCTATAACTGTGGATGTCAGTCATACTCCTTTTTGCATGTATTTTTAGATTATGTATTTTGGGAATTATTTCCTGATTAGTTTTCATCTGTACCATGAATCTTAATTCTTAATAAAGAATCTAATTAGCAAAGATCACATATTAAAAATATGTGAAAGTAATTAGAGAAAAGAACTTTCTCCCTTTTTTTATCCTGTAGCATTAACAGTGATGATAAATAATCTCAGAAACATGAAAATCCCATGAAACTTTTTAATTAAGAGAGAAACAGTATCAAGGAGATGGACAGGGAGACAAGTGGGGGAGGGAGAGAAGGTTAAAGAAGAAAATACTGGGTATTACTAACATGGAAGGGAATTGTGAATAGTGTGATCAAAAAAAAAAATTTCTTATGTTATCACTCACTCAATGTATTTGAACGTTACTTTGTACCTGGTACTGCACCACGTGTTCTCCCTCATAGAGACTGCAGTTTGTTAGGACAGACTAGTGACTAGGTTTAGAATGGAGACTTCAGAGCTGCAAGAGAGATGATGGTTATGATGTTTCTGTCACTCTTAGTCCTCTATATCATTCTTTCCTTCCTTCTTCCATGCTCCTGTTTTATCTTATTAGCTAGCTTGCCATACAGTTTTAAACAAAAATTAGATTGCATCATTGTATTTTTCTTATCTCACCAAGTTTTAAGATGCACCATACATCCAGCAACTTGTTTGAACTCATCCATAGATTTATACCTTTACCTTTTATCCGGTATACTTGTGATTTTGCAGACACTTTTCTGGTCTCTAAGGTAAACTCTGGGTTGTAGCATAGCCTTTATTTCTGTATGGTTTTCATAAAGGGACCAAACCACATTTGTTTTTAAATAGGAGATAGGAGTAATGTGAGCTGAGGCAACAAAGCTTTTCAAATTAGAATCACAGACGTCAGGTTTTGTTTATTCCCGCCTTTAAATCTTGCATCCTTCTTCCTGTGGGGACTGGGAGGAAGCTGTGAGGATCTGTGGGATGTAGTATTTGGCTCATGAATCTACTCAGCCTATGTAAATGGCCATTGTCATGGCAACCTTGCTAGTTGTAATTTTCCTGACAATCAAGTACATAAATGCTCTGTAGAACAAGAACAAGTCATTTAAAAAAAGTGACGAATCATAAAAGATACCTTTTTAACTATCTAAATGCAAATATTTTGCTTTTGCTGCCAAAACATGAAAATGAACAATTAACTGTTGCATGTTTTCCTTAAGTAATTATAAAAGAAAGTTCCATTTCCTTCCATGTTCTCTTTTCTGCAAAAGTGATAGTGTACATTCTTTCAAAGACCACTTATTTTTCATGATCACTCATTCAGCTATGTAAGCTTTAGCTTAATTCATTTAAATATTTCAACTGTGTGCATGTTGTAAGTCTAATATTAAATAGATAACCGTAACAAAATTTAGTCTTCAGAGATGATTTTTATGCAGCCAGAGTTTGCCTGCCCATGACTTCACATGGCCAGCTCCTTCATATATTGTCTAAATTGTATTATGAGTTTGTAATTACGTATATTTTTTTCTGCTGCCATTTGATTGAATGGTTAATTTTATGTATATGTATATATATGAAGATAAGCATCGTTCATGCTATGTTTCCATTTTCCGCCTTGTCTGTTTTAGTAATATTAAAAATTGCTGGTAGAGAATATTTTCAGAATGTATCCTTTTTAGTGTTGGTCTCTTATCTTTTCAGTTTTTCCAGACCAGCAAGATTTTGTTAAGAGTTTTTCTTGACTTAGAAACTCTTTATTCACTTGTATAAGATACTCCCAGAGTCTGCATTGGCCCACGACACATTCACCAATTCACCATATGAGATGCTAAAACAGTGCACCTCATACCTATAATTATATCTTCTGATCTACAAATATTTTCAGAATTTAATGTCTTCTGCTACAGTTCTTTGTACTAAAACTGGCTTTCATGAAGATTAGTACATTTTCATATCGGCTATATCATAAAAGTTTTCATATTTTCATTCTCTAAAAGAACAAAACAACATGAAATTGTGTATAAATCTGTATCAATAAACAGCCTTATTTAGTTTCTATTTGAAATTCTGGATTTAATTGTGATTTGCAAGTCATAGGTTTTTCAAGGATTTGTGACATCACTTGGCAATCTCTCAAAACCATGATTCATCTCTCTGGGCTAATGAATCATTGGTTGAGGTAGCCTATCTGAGTCAAGTGGCACCGACTCAAACCCCATCCCATGTACCTTGGGTGTCCCGTGTTCTCCCAGTATTTTAAGGGATTCCTGGGATAAGAAGATAGGGGAAGCCCCCTCAGACTCTGAGCCTTTGCTTCTGCTGAATTCCATCACTTTGTGCATTGCTTGATGTCGCAGAGATACTGTACCTGTTCTTTACTGCATCAGTGAAACCTGAGACTAACCCTCATTTCTCTCTCTCTCTCTCTCTCTCTCACACACACACACACACACACACACACACACACAACTTAAGGCCTGTGTGTGAGTAGCAGATTTTATTGGCATTTCGATGAAAATTAAAGACAATTCACATATAGGAGGAAAAATCATAAGCATTTTCTCCATAATTTAAAACGTAAAAGTTTACACTAGATATTCAATACATCCCTTCTCTAAGAACACTCCATTTTTGAACATCTATATAATGGAGGTACCTTTCTCCTCCAACCAGGATTGAGTGATTGGTCTTGCCTCAAGATTTATTCCTAACCCAATCCCCCATTTAAGGAGGAAAAGAAAGATTTTCCTAGCAAGTCCAGACTTTGTAAGTCTCCCTTAGCGCATTGAAATTAATACTTTATATGAATACACTGGAAAGTATTTACTTCTTTCCACTCCACAACAGCTCCGAACAATTCAAATTATATCCTTTCAGTACTATAGGAATAAAAAAATCTATGACCCCCAAAACTCTTAGTGGCATCTCATTTATGAAAATAAAGACTGTCCCACCTCATACATACCAAGCATTGAAATGACCAGGATTAGGAGCCTCCGCACTACCCATAGAGCATGGCAGTCATAGCACCAGCAAAGCCTCTGGCTGAGCTACTTGCTACCTGGCAAGGAACCTAAAGGCTTGAGGGTTTGGCCGTATAGACTACCAGGGTCTCCATTTGAACTGGTGCCCCAAGCCCTGCAATTGTTAGGAATAGGCCTGATGGTTTATTATGCAAGGCAACCGTCTCCTCTACAGTTTCTGTTGACAGTGCTGGTGGTTTTGATCTTCAGGTTATACCAGTGTGCAAAAAGCTTGGGAAAGAAGGTAATGATGAAAAACAATGTGTAACCGCTTACAGAAGTAATGCTTCTTTTTTTTCTTTTGTTTATTGATTGAAAATAATATAATAAATGGAAATTTTAACATTGATTTACACTGTTGGTTTTAGTCACTGAGAGTAAGCTGCTCTAATGTTAACAGTGAACTTTCTGGTGAAACAGAACCATTCTCATGAGAAGAGAGATTCTTACAGCTGCTTTCCATGTTTTATGTAGGACCTTCCAAGAAGTGCCTCACAGTTAGATGCAAGAAACACTAAAGTCCTCACTTTCATCAGCTATATTGGGTGTGGAATATCTGCTATTTTTTCAGCAGCAACTCTCCTGACATATGTTGCTTTTGAGTAAGTATTTTTTTAATCTGCCAAACCCTTTGCTAACTGTTCCAAATGTGAATAAGAAGATTGCCTCGGCTTTGAAAAACATTTATACACTGTAGGGTGGTTCAATGCTAATGTTCATGTTTCTCATAAAATATATTATGCAACATGAATTTTCCAGCTATAGAATTTTAATTTATAATTACTGTATTTCTGTTTAAAAAATGCATTTGAATCTGTTAGAAATGATTAACATTTAAGTAAGTAAAAATTATATAAGGTGCTTTCTGTATTGTAAAACATGAAAACATTTGTTTTATAATCTTATAAAATTAGTCCTGAAACAAATTTTTTCAGATCCTTAACTCATTAGAAATCAAGAAGATTCAAATAATTTAGGGAAATTATTTTTTAATAAAAATGTCATTCTTATAACTCTAGAATTTTTCCTGGATTAAAAAAAATTCTGTTGAAACCCA
Source organism: Piliocolobus tephrosceles (assembly GCF_002776525.5). NCBI lineage: Eukaryota > Metazoa > Chordata > Mammalia > Primates > Cercopithecidae > Piliocolobus > Piliocolobus tephrosceles. The sequence continues at coordinate 41,398,787 of NC_045438.1, forward strand.
ACTGGGAGTTGTATAAACAATTGGAAATAATTTTGAAGTAAATTAATATTTTTAAAGTCTTTATAACTTGCCAAATACTCATAAATATCCTTAGCCCCTCCTTTTAGCAGAACCACATCAGAAAGGTGGTGCTACCTATCTTATTGCAGGGTTGTGTAAGATATGAATTTATACAGGTCTGTGCTTAAAAGATTGATATGCAGTATTAGTTCTGTCATAGATTCCTTTTTTCGTTTTTTAGGAAATTGCGAAGGGATTATCCCTCCAAAATCTTGATGAACCTGAGTGCAGCCCTGCTGTTCCTGAATCTCCTCTTCCTCCTAGATGGCTGGATCACCTCCTTCAATGTGGATGGACTTTGCATTGCTGTTGCAGTCCTGTTGCATTTCTTCCTTCTGGCAACCTTTACCTGGATGGGGCTAGAAGCAATTCACATGTACATTGCTCTAGTTAAAGTATTTAACACTTACATTCACCGATACATTCTAAAATTCTGCATCATTGGCTGGGGTAAGCCTCTTCAATTTTTTTGGCTTTGTTTTTCCCTCATGAAAATTACCAGATTCTCATAGGAAAAATTCTTATTTAAAAAAAATAGCACCATTAAGAGGAACCTCAAAATCGTGAATGCCATGGATTAGCCATACATAGCCTAAGGAAGGGACATCTTCACAACTTTATTTTTTAAAACTCATCAACAGCACTCACTATATACACGAGTAAAGGAAAAGCCCTCACTCCTGAGTCACCACAAACTTATTTCCTGAGCCCAGAGCCAGCCCACCCAAGTCTGAAGAAGCAGCTGGCAGACAGTGGTGTCTTTCCCATGATGCTTTAAAATACAAAGGCCAGCTCAGACGGCTAGTTACACTCATCCCCAGACACATGCCTATGACTTGGAAACCAGAGAAAGAATGTTATTCTTGCGTGTGCAACCAGAATACTTACAGGATTATTGCCTTGAACTTTTTGTAATAACATGAGTCCTCAGTCAGACATAGGTGGTTGAATTAACCTGTCTGAGATCTTCTGTTGTGCTCCTTTGTTTTTGCAGGTTTCATATTGAGTCAGGCATTTTAGAGCTTTCTCACAGGTCTGTTTCAGATGGAAATATAAAAGTGAGAGATATTTTCAAGACCTTCAAAACCACCTCAGGAGGCAATAAGCGCACTCTTTGGAGACCTGGGATGCCTGCCATAGAATTTCCCCACTGAAATATACATGGAAATACTTAATCTCTGGAGAGAGAAGGCTACAAAGACTTTATAACCCCCTTGCTTTTCCTCCACTTTTTCTAAAGAGTTTTCTTTACATAGAAGGAGGCAGAATAGGCTGTAATGACCTTGTCTGCCTAAACTCTGCCAGTCTAACAAGGCTTAATTAATGAAACCACTTTCACTAGTGCTAGATTTGATACAAATCAGGTTCTGGTTTTCTAGTGAGTCCCACTAAGCAAACAGAATTTTATTTAAATATCTGTCATTTAAGAGTAGGTTTGGATTGTTGCCAGTTAGACTTGAACATTGAACCCCAAGGAGGGGATTATGTTGTTAACCAAGTTGCCATTTCTAAGAAGTTTGAATCTGGGATATGGAACGTTGACTTGCTTGCATTTCTCTTCTTTTCACCTCTCTTCTTTACATTTCATTAGCAGTCTTATGAAGCAGTTTCAGATGCTTCAAAAGAGTTTGTGTCATGGTGTTTTTCTAACAGGTTTGCCTGCCTTAGTGGTGTCAATTGTTCTAGCAAGCAGAAACAAAAATGAAGTCTATGGAAAAGAAAGTTACGGGAAAGAAAAAGGTGATGAATTGTAAGTAATAAAAACTTTTTGTGATGAGTAGATATCCTTTGTTTCCTGAAATCTAGCATTAGTTAATTTCCATGCCAATAACAGGGCTTTCATTTTAAAAGGTTAATGTTTATTCGCATGACTGCCGAAGTCTCTGCTACACCACAGATTAATTCAGTTGAATGCCCTGAAATGTTTGAGACACTTTTTCGTATTAACATTGTACTCTGTCATATGAAAGAATTGAGAAAATACCTAAGACACTGTTTTTTTAGCCTTGGAAGACCCATTCTATTTCAGAAGATTTCATAACACTCTCACCTCCTTAAACCCACCCACATCTTCAAGAGAGTTAAATAGTAGTATCAGACAGAGAGTGAATGATGCAATGCCAATGGGAATGTTATGTAGAAATTTAGAGAATGGAGAGATCAGCAAGTTGTTAAACAATTTTGAAAGTTCTTTTCAGATTGTGAGATCATTGAGATTATGGTTTTTGTATTGTTCAGTTTGGGCAGTTACTGCTCTCATATTTTATTAATCCACCATGGGTACTCAAATATATGTTGATTGAAAAAATTACTGAATGAATAAAGAGCCTATTTCTGAAATGGGACCCACAATGACACGTATCTGTGCACATTTCATGGATGGTTAACATTTACAACAGCTGGGCGCAGTGGCTCACCCCTATAATCCCAGCACTTTAGGAGGCCAACCTGGGTGGATCACATGAGGTCAGAAGTTCGAGACCAGCCTGGCCAACATGGCAAAATCCCATCTTTACTAAAAATACAAAAATTAACTGGGCATGGTGGTACACACCTGTAATCCCAGCTACTACTCGGGAGGCTAAAGCAGGAGAATCATTTGAATCTGGGAGGCAAAAGTTGCAGTGAACTGAGATCATGCCATGCACTCCAGCCTGGGTGACAGAGTGAGACTCCATCTTAAAAACAAACAAACCCGCTTACATCACTTATCCAATCTCTGTCCCATTCCTTCACAGTCTTCCCTTCTCATATATTTGTAAAGTGGCACTCGAAAGACCCCACAAGAACTAGGGAAAAATAATGGGGTTAGGTCAGGAATTCTAGAATTTTAGAAGAACTTCTATGTGTAAAAGAAACGTTAGCTCCAGGGACAATCTGTAATGTTTCAGGGACATTTATAACAACATACATTAAAAGTAGAAACAATAAATAATTTCTAAATAAGAGAATTTAGAAGTATGTTCATCAACTCATTCAGAACTTTAAAGTACCATTTAGTAAACTGCTATACCATTAGGAAATTTCATTTATTGATAATTTACTGTATGCAAGAATCATGTTAGTTTCTAGAATTCAAAGATGTACAGGACAGCTTTTGCCTTTGTGGAGATTATGTTCCAACGTGGAAGACATGGCCCAGAATAATAACCATTTGTGCTAGAATTTCAAGATGAATTACTAGAATTTCAAGATGAATATAATTGCTTTAAATCATTTATCCAATTTTCGAAGTGTCTTAAGAATTTCCATAGACTTGATTAGGCACTAGGACATCTGCAAATTGTATTATTTGACAACTTTGCATATAGTACAGTTTTAAAATTTCTTTCATCTACTATCCAGTCTATATATTCTAAGTATCAAGTATCTTCTTCTCCATATCACTGGGATGTTTTGTAATCATTGTAAGCTATGTAATTGTGCATGATAAGTATCTGTATATTAATCTCAATTATAATAAGGTCTTGCCTCACCTACAGCAATGATATTAGTAGTAATTATTTTACCACAGTAACAAACTCACAACTAGTTGTGACTTAAGTGAGTAGTTTACTCTGCACATGACAAGAAACACGGTGGTGGCAATCACTGGTATTGATTTTGTGGCTAAAAATGTCAGGGCCAACAACTCTGCAGGTGGCTTGACCACTCTGTCATTGGACAGAAGATGCTGGCTGCAGCTCCATAGCTCACTTGCACGTTTGAAGCAGGAAGAAGGAATAAGGGCCTTGCCAGTTGAGTCTACCAGTAATAGCTCTCCCAAAAATCCTTTGGCAGACTTCTACTTCCATATCACTTTATAAAACGATGTCATACAGCCACTTCTTAAATACAAAGGAGACCAAAAATGAGTTTTTAGATTTCCCATTCTTAGTGTACAGGCACCCAAGAGAAAAGGAGGTTAGACATGGCTTGGAGCAAGTCAACCAAGGTGTTTTCATATCAACTCAGAATTCAGGAAGCCACCTTGTCTTCTTTGTAATATTGGCTTACCTAGATAGTAAGATAATGGCCATCCAAAAACAAATGAACAAAAGACCTATAAAGAGATTGAATAAGAAACTGAGGTCCAAGGAAGTAAAGTGACTTTCTAAAGGCATTTGAGAGAAAAATCTGCAGTAGCCCAAACTAAGCTGAGAAAAGTCTTAGGTAAACAGGACATGGTAATACATCTTTTTACTTTCTCATTTTTTCTTTCTTAAGCTGCTGGATTCAGGATCCAGTCATATTTTATGTGACCTGTGCTGGATATTTTGGAGTCATGTTTTTTCTGAACATTGCCATGTTCATTGTGGTAATGGTGCAGATCTGTGGGAGGAATGGCAAGAGAAGCAACCGGACCCTGAGAGAAGAAGTGTTAAGGAACCTGCGCAGTGTGGTTAGCTTGACCTTTCTGTTGGGCATGACGTGGGGTTTTGCATTCTTTGCCTGGGGCCCCTTAAATATCCCCTTCATGTACCTCTTCTCCATCTTCAATTCATTACAAGGTAAGATAAACTGTACATGAATAGTCTCTGCTTTCTAATTTTGTCATATTAGCAAGCAGCTTCACTTTTGGACAGATGCCATGTTAAGTTTCTGTGTCACTATTTCAAGTGCTGAATATAGTTTCAGGTGCAGTGTGGTCACTTGTTAAAAGGGTCTTGAATAGATAAATGAGGTAGAATGTTAGTTCTTCCTTTTTATCAGTGATATATCCCAAGCACCTAGAACACTGTACCTGGCAGACAGTAGGTACTCCATAAATGCATATTATTTCATGAATGAATATGGAGCAAGGGAAGTATCTAGCTGAGAACTGAACAGGGAGTTTAAAGGGATGCACAGACAAGTTACCTTCTTCACAGTTTTGCTGAATGTTGGTACTCTTTATAGATCCTTGTCTCCTGTAGATTTACCATTGATGGCCAGAAGAAATTTTAGAGTCTATGTAAGAACAGTAGCAGTTCACCTTGATTTTTGGTTCCTTTGATTTCAGAATAAATACCAATACTGTAGTTTAGAAACCTTTATCTTTTTATGAGATATGTTGAACTTTTCACAGTTAGTTCAACAGTTCAATAAACATTTGTCAATGATCTGCTTTGCATAAAAATACTGGGCTTCCTTCAAAGAGCTTGCAGTCATACGTCTTATTCCATAGTACATACCATAGTGTACTCTATAATAAATTTAACTTTTAAGCTTAAGTGAATATAAATTGTCTTTTTAGATCATTAAATGGCATTCTTTAAGATTTTGTGACTATACCCTGTACTGTTGATGAAATGACTTAATGTGCAGAAGCACTATGAGGCCAACACCCCAAAAGAAATTAGAATGCTTGGAATGTTTCTGAGTAGAGCAGTGCAAATGGCTTGACTGAAGCTATTGGTCTTATAGTTGTAGATGTCTGGGGAAGAAATTGCTGAATATATCTGAGCTGGGGTGGAAAGCAGATTTGTATTACTCACCAAATGAGGTGCCAAGGTGGGTATCCCTGCAGATGTGTTTTAAGAAAGTCTGTACTTACCTGCAGGGGAGAGTTGGTTACTGCGTATCTCCCATACTCTTCCACTCGCTTGTGAAGTGCAAAAAATAATTGTCACATGGTAGGTGCTTAATGATTGGTGAATTAATGGATTGCTAGATGGAGAAAGAGGCTTTGAGGATGGCCTAATCCAATCTGAGATGCCTCTGGCATAAATATGTATTAACTAGTTCAGCAAATTTTATTCAGGTTCATTGTCTTATAACAAAGGAAATATGCAGACTCGCTATCTTTAGTCAATAGAATAATAAGCCTCAAGTGCAACTCCAAAAATTGGAAAATGAGTATGTAGCATATAAATACATCTTTATTGGGATCTAGCTCTAAAAAGTGAGTATTCCTCTATTTACTCTCTTCTATAATATACAACATAAAAGTGCCTAAATAAATATTGACAAAAATATCCATTAACATTAGAAATTCCATGGTTTTATATTTCAGGATTGTACATAAAAGGCACATTGATCTGCCAGCCCAACCTTGGTTTTGCTTTTAGAATTTCCTGGCAGTTTCAGTAACCTTCAACAGCTATAGTTGTCTGTTCAGCTCTGTTTCCATTAATGAGAATTGGGATGTTTTATTTTTCCCAGCATGGGTCCCCTGTCAGGAGGGAAAAATGTTGTAAACCATCATCAACTCAGTGTTCTTCATAAATCATTGACTTTTAAGACTAATTTTAAATCATATAAATTCGGAACAGATTTCAACACATTTAATTATATTAAAACACCTCCAAAAAGAAAATTTAAATTAAAAGACAATGATGCAGAGCACATGAGTCTACCAACAATTGCTTGCTGCCCAGGCTTGTGCCAAAACTTCTTAGGATACTATGGAAATGTACTTAATGGTTTTTATTGTTGAGTCATTTTCAGAACCTTCCAAGAGAGCCTTTGTTGTTAGAAGTATATGCTTTGTTAAAAGAAGCCTCTAGAATTCAGACAGCTTAAAGAAATGATTCAGTGAATGCAAAATGAACTCAGTAAGGAGGCAAACTACATTTTATCTAATTTTTTCTCTTTTTGATATTTGTCATTCCAGCAAAAATCATGATGTGGTCCCTCTGCCTCATGGAATTTATATTCTAGTACGGGAGACAGGTTAATTAAATATATTGCTCTATAAAAATTACCATGTGACATTGAGAACATTTTACAAAAAACATGATATCTAAGCTGCAATCAGGAGGATCGATAGGAATTAACTAGGTGAAAGATGGGAGTAAGAGTAGGAAGAAGAATATTTGAGATACTGGGCATTTCACGTGCAAAAAATTTGCTGTAGTTGGTGAACAATGTATATTCAATGTATATTCAAGGTATTAAAAGGAAACTCATACATCCTGAGAACACCAAAAGGGCAGGATAGTGACAAAGCAGAGAGGCACAACAGAGAGGCAAGGACTAGACCAGAAGGCTCTGTATTTCAATCTTTACAAACATAATAGGAAGTCTTTGAAAGGTGGAGTGACATGTGGGGTGACATGATTCGATGTGCACTTTGTAAAGATAAAGCTGGACATGATGTAGTGAATGGGTTAGAGTTGCCCAGTAGTGTCTGTAGGCAGAGCAGGTAGGAGGAGACTCTCATAATGTTTGGGGAAAAGGTGGTCCAGTACTTTAGACTGTGGTGGGGATAGGAGAGCTAGAGAGATGTGCACAGAGTCAAGGGAAATTTAGGAAGCATGCTGCTACAAAATACTCGTCATTGATTTGTTCATTAAACTCTTATTTTTCTAGAATGATTAGAGTAAGGAGTCTTCTTGTTAATATAATATTATAGTTAATGGATGCCTGTCATAATATTTAACAATGGCTAAAGCTTTAGAATGCAGAGCAACATCCTGAAAGCTAAAACTATGCTAAACATATTTTAGTCCCTCTTAGATTTAGCTTGCAGGGGAGCACCTTAAAGTCAGCAGGGTCACCATGTAATGTTATGGATGCGGGATGTGTGGGAGCAAGTGTTTGAGCTGGGTCTGTTGTGGTGTCAGGGCATGTATTAATTCGTTTTCACAGTGCTGATTAACACATAATGTTATGTGGGCAATTTACAAAAGAAAGAACTTTAATTGGACTTACAGTTCCACATGGCTGGGGAAGCCTCACAATCATGGCGGAAAGCAAGGAGGAGCAAATTGCATCTTATGTAGATGGCAGTAGGCAAAGAGAGAGTTTGTGCAGAAAAACTCCAATTTTTAAATGCATTACATCTTGTGAGACTCATTTACTATCAGGAGAACAGCCCAGGAAAGACTTGCCCCCATTCTTCAATCACCTCCCACTAGGTTCCTCTCATGATGCTTGGGAATTGTGGGAGTTACAATTCAAGATGAGATTTTGGTGGGGATGAAGCCAAACCATATTATTGCACCTCTGGCCCCTCCCAGATCTCATGTCCTCACATTTCAAAACCAATCATGCCTTCCCAACAGTCCACCAAAGTCTTAACTCATTTCAGCATTAACTCCAAGTCCACGGTCCTACATCTCATCTGAGACAAGGCAAGTCCCTTCCACCTGTGAGCCTGTAAAATCAAAAGCAAGTTAATGACTTCCTAGATACAGTGGGGGTACAGGCATTGAGTAAATACTGCCATTCCAATGGGAGAAATTGGCCAAAAGAAAGGGGCTACAGGTCCACTGCAAGTCCAAAATCCAGCAGGGCAGTCAAATCTTAAGGCTCCAAAATGATCTCCTTCAACTCCATATCTCACATCTGGGTCGCACTGATGCAAGAGGTGGGTTCCCATGGTCTTGGGCAGCTCCATCATCATGGCTTTGCAGGGTATAGCCTCCCTCACAGCTGCTTTCACAAGCTAACATTGAGTGTCTGCAGCTTTTCCACACACACAGTGCAAGCTGTCAGTGGATCTACCGTTCTGGGATCTGGAAGATGGTGGCCCTCTTCTCACAGCTCCACTAGGTGGCACCCCAGTAGGGACTCTATGTGGGGCTCTGACCCCACGTTTCCCTCTGTACTGCCCTAGCAGAGATTCTCCATGAGGGCCTCACCCCTGAAGCAAACTTTTGCATGGGCATCCAGGCGTTTCATCTTCTGAAATCTAGGCAGAGGTTCCCAAACCTCAATTCTTGACTTCTGTGCCCCCACAGGCTCAACACCATATGGAAGCTACCAAGGCTTGGGGCTTCCACCCTCTGAAACAACAGCCCAAGCTGTACCTTGGACTCTTTTAGTGGCGGCTGGCTCAGCTGGGACACAGGGCACCAAGTCGCTAGACTGTACACAGCATGGGGACCCTGAGCCTGGCCCACGAAACCACTTTTTCCTCCTAGGCCTCCAGGCCTGTGATGGGAAGGGCTGCTGCAAAGATCTCTGACATGATCTGGAGACATTTTCACTATTATCTTGATGTTTAACATTTGGCTACTCATTACTTATGCAAATTTTTGCAGCTGGCTTGAATTTCACCTCAGAAAATGGCATTATCTTTAGCATTGTCAGGCTGCAAATTTTCCACTTATTTTCTCTGTTTCCCTTTTGAAACAATAGTTTTCACAGCACTCAAGTCACCTGTTGAATGTTTTGCTGCTTAGAAATTTCTTCTGCAAGATACCCTACATCATCTCTCTCAAGTTCAAAGTTCCACAAATCTCTAGGGCAGGAGCAAAATGCCACCAGACTCTTTGCTAAAACATAACAAGAGTCACCTTTGCCCCAGTTCTCAACCAGTTCCTCTTCTCCATCTGAGACCACCTCAGCCTTGACCTTATTGTCCATACCACTATCAACATTTTTGTCAAAGCCATTAAAGTAAGTCTCTAGGAAGTTTCAAACTTTCCCACATTTTCCTGTCTTCTTCTGAGCCCTCCAAACGGTTCCAACCTCTGCCTGTTACCCAGTTCCCAAGTTGCTTCCACATTTTTGGGTGTCTTTTCAGCAGCACCGTACTTCTGGTACCAATTTACTAGATTAGTCTTTTTTCACACTGCTGATAAGCACATACCCGAAACTGGGCCATTTACAAAAGAAAGAGGTTTAATTGCACTTACAGTTCAATGTGGCTGGGGAAGCTTCACAATCATGGCAGAGGACAAAAAGGAGCAAGTCACATCTTATGTGGATGGCAGCAGGCAAAGGGAGAGCTTGTAAAGAAAAACTCCCATTTTTAAAATCATCAGATCTTATGAGACTCATTCACTATCACAAGAATAGCCCAGGAAAAACCTGCCCCTATAATTCAGTCACCTCCTACTGGGTTCCTCCTGTGATGTGTGAGAATTGTGGGAGTTACAGTTCAAGATGAGATTTGGGTGGGGACACAGCCAAACCATATCAGGGCATATACATTACTTTTGATAGATTTCTTGTCATATTTGTTTATGTCTTCAAAACTTTGACTCAAGCATGTTAAAAAATCCATTTAATCTTTCAGATTCTTGGAAATATATGAAAGGGTATGTATAAACACATATACATGTGTAATTATATGGGTACTCACATAAATTGGAAGAGTCTACATATAAAATTTTATATATGCTTTACTTTCATTTTTATGTTTTATATTTTTATTTCTAGCATGTATTTTTATATTTATGTATACTTATAACTGTATAATTTAATTGCCAAAAATTATGTTAAATGGGTATCAGAAAATTGTTACTGTTTGATTATAAAAATTTTACCTACTTAAATAAGCAAATGATGTCATAAATTGAATCAAGGCTGAAACCAAATTTATTATTTTCTAATTATCCACACGATAATGCTTTGGTCTTTTAATTTTACCAACAGTATTAGTCAGTTTTCACAGTGCTATAAAGAACCTCCTTGAGACTGGGTAATTTATAAAGGAAAGAGGTTTAATTGACTCACAGTTCCACATGGCTGGGGAGGCCTCAGGAAACTTACAAGCATGGCAGAAGGGGGAGCAGGCACATCTTATGCATGGCAGCAGGCAAGAGAAAGCGTGTGAAGGAGGAACTGCCAAACACTTATAAAACCATTAAATTTCACGAGAACTCACTCATTATCACAAGAACAGCATGGGGGAAACATCCCCATGATCCAGTCATCTCCCATCAGGTCCCTCCGTTGACATTTGGGGATTATGGGGATTACAATTCAAGATGAGATTTGGGTGAGAACACAGAGCCAAACCATATCACCTACTTAATTTGATTAAGTTACAGAGTAAGCATTTTGTTGATTTTTTTCCTGCAAAAATTAAAAGATAAATGTACCTTCTCTTAACATACTTGAATTACACATCTGTCTGCTTTTGCTATTTTTGCTGTTTTCCAGGGTAAAACAGGCATATCACTGTATTAAAATTTTTAATTTTTTCTAAAGAACACAAGCAGAAAATTTTGTGGTACACAAATTGCTATGCAGCAGAGAATATTCCTTTTCCATTCAAAAAAGAGCTATTACTAACTATACATTAAATGAGTAGAGGAAAATTTAATCTCTTACCTTTATTCAGCATAAGTAATTTAGAGAAATGCATATTATTATTGTTGTATTGGTAAACTAAGAAAATTAAGTCAAAGTATGAGATGAAATATGCTAAATGTCAATGAAGTGTCGCTTGCCACTAGAGGCTGAGGTTAGGGGCCTCACGAAAGTTGAGCTGTTACATAATCACATGTATAATACACATATTGAATTGGTGCCAAGGTAAAGAGATGACCCACCAATTCAGTCCCTCACAAGTGAAACATCAGGTTGGCTGAGACATTACACGCTGCAAGGAAATAAATTACTCACCCTTTGGCAGGGCATTTTGTGCCACAGAGAAATAATTTTCTAAAGGGCACCTTGGTAGTATGAAAGGAGGATTTAAGAAGTTTCCAGAGAGAGCCATAAACCCTTCAAGATCCCCAGCCACACAGCCAGCTGACTGTGTCTGTGTGACAAATGAAAACAGAAGCTGTTTAAAGATTTGGACACAGGCTACTCAGGAGCTCAGAGGTCACCTAAACTAATATGGTCAAAAATCAGTGGTACCTAGTGTGTGGCTACTTCCCAAATATCTGCCATAACTAGTTTTTAACCAAACTATAACTAGTTTTTAACCTGATCCAGAACTGATCAGGTACAGTGGCCCACGCCTGTAATGCCAGTGCTTTGGGAGGCCAAGGCAGGAGCGTTTCTTGAGATCAAGAGTTCAAGACCCACCTGGGCAATTTGGTGATACCCCATCTTTACAAAAATAAAAATAGAAAAACTAGGTGTGGTGGTGTGCCTGTATTCCTAGCTACTCAGGAGGCTGAGGCAAATCGATTGCTTGAGCCCAGAAGTTCAAGGTTACAGTGAGCTATAATCATGTTACTGTACTCCAGCCTGGGCGACAGAGTGAGGCCTTGTCTCGGGGAAAAAAAAAAAAATGAAAACGAAAACAAAAAACCTGCCAGAGTATGTTATGCTCATGACCTGATTAAAACACCAGTCATTACTACCCACTCTAATGCATCTCACATCCCTGAGGTTATCTATATCTGCAGTCTTCCCTTTAATTGTATTTCTGGATATTTATTATCCAAGGGAAGAAAAAAAGTCAACTTAGAATATTTATCCAGTTTATTGATGATAATTCTGCTGAAAGTGTCAGTGGTCTTTAGTTGCTGAAGAACTCTTAAGAGATGAGGACCCAAGGTTGTCTGTTTCCCCCTTCTCTACCTAGATGCTTCAAAGAGACTTTTTAGAACACCAAGTACATTATAATATGCATTGCCTCAAATTTTACTGTATAGTAGTATCCAAGGAAACTGTTTCTAGAAATTCTTTAACTTTTGATGACCAGAAAGATATGAGAACATCCCTTTGGCTACTCATTTTACATTTGCCCAGAAAGCCATGGATCGTTTGAAACAAGCGAAAGGAATGAGTTCTATGTGGGAGCCAAATTTCTAGCCTAAATATCTAAGTGTATCTTTTTTCCCCTGAATAGTTAAATAGCTCTAACAAGACCAAGGTTAAACACAACCCCATACAATCTACAGTAAACATAATACCAATACTTAGAAATAGATGTATTATTTTTCAAACATGCTACTTGAATGTGTTCTCTGGTAGATGAAAGGATTAGATATCAAAAGTTAAATTCACTACTTGAGATTTTTCAGAATGTTTCTCACTCCAAGTTTTGAAAACCTTCTTGGCTACTTATTCACCACCTTCCTTCACTATATTTGCTGAACCAGCCTTGGCCCATAAGAGTCTTTCTCTTAGGAGTATTAGACAAGTTGGCATTCGATACATTTTCTGTCCTAACAACCCCCATAGGCCCACTTTCAGCACTTGTGTGTTACTTGCAACACCCTATTCCATTACAATTAAAATGTTATTTATTTTAAATGAGGAAATTGCAAATTTTACTGAGAATTAAAACATTTTTAATTCATAATTATAGTTTTCTTTTAAAAAAGGTAAGCATATACCTCTGGTTAATGAAAGATGGAAGTGAAAGGAAGGCAGGGCTAAGGATGGGATGAAAGTTTACGGAGCTGATTAGGAATCTGCTCATTTAACAAGAATGAAGGTTTTTTTTCCTTATTGTACTAGCATAGAATGGATTCTTAAAGAATCAAGGCAGTTCCCAAGCTGAAGAAACTAATTCTAAGGAATTTTGGCTTGGATTATCCAGAGTGATAGTTTTCCAGGCTAAAATGCACCAGAATAGGTCTATCATGAACTCCCTTTTGTGATATATGAAGGTTTCTTGAAACTGGCACTAGCTTTTCAGGATGACGTAAAAGCTTTAATTCTGTGTTCAATCTTTTGGGCCATTTTAGCTTCTACCTTTTATGGGCAATGTTAAACAAAGCTTCAAGTACTATGAAAAGTAAAACCTGATTGTCCTGGTCCCGGTCACATCTTAATGCTCTTTCCAGAAAGCTAGAAGAGCATATACTTCCTAGGTGATATGAAGATTAGCAAAGGGGAAAAAAATGATAGCAGAGGCCAGGTGTGGTGGCTCATGCATGTAATTCCAGCACTTTGGGAGGTTGAGGTGTGTGGATCACGAGCTCAGGAGTTTGAGACCAGCCTGGCAAATATGGTGAGGCCCGCCTCTACTGAAAGTACAAAAATCAGCCGGGCATGGTGACACACACCTGTAATCCCAGCTACTCAGGAGGTTGAGGCAGGAGAATTGCTTGAACCCAGGAGGCAGAGGTTGCAGTGAGCTGAGATCGCACCATTGCACTCCAGCTTGGGCGATAGAGCCAGACTCCATCTTGAAATGAAAGAAGCAGAGATTGAAATGAGAAATCAGACAAATTTTCTTGGTTGTCAACATAGAACTCCATTAAAGTTTGTGATTTTAGTCCTGCTTCTAACACCGAAATCTCTAAGTAGATGGAGGAAACAAAACAAAAAACAAAAGCCTCAACCTCAGAATTTAAGAGGGAATAGCCATGTTTTCTCACATTAGCCTCCAGGTGCATTTGACTCTCTGCCTTCATTTTCTACTGCTCCTTCCTGAAGTGTTCAGAATTTCTTTCCATATTGCTTGTGTGCACTGTTACAGATCCAGATGCCTGCCACACTGCCCAATACTAAACTCTAAAAGGGATATTTTGTCCTGGAGGAATTTTGGTATGTTTATTGCTAGACTAACTTAAATTCATGGGGGGGAAAAAAGGGCTAGTTACTCAAATAGTAAAATAACCTGTTATGAGAATCCTATTCTTATTTGAAATAGAAATGTATCTCAAGATTATAGGAATGAATATATATATATTATAAATACAAACCTTAAAATTTAAAATATATTCATTCCTAAAAATTCTAATTTGTTACTCTTATTATCTAATTTTTTTCCATAGCAGCACAATTCACAGTGGAAGGTAGAACATTTAAATGACTTCTCCTCTCCAGTGTTTCCCAAAATTATTAAGTACCTGTATATTTACAGACACAATGGTTACTTAAAAATAGACAATATCATTTGGTGTTATATAATTATGATATAGGGCAGCACTACAATCTAAAAAACTGTTCTATTAAGTCAGTCTTATCTTAAACATTATCCTCTCTGACTGTGGTTAGCATCTGATTCTCAAAATAATTCACATTTTAGTACCCCAACAAGGCTAAAAAACTGAGTCTGTGACCTGATTCTTTTCTGATATCCTCAAAACACCAGACTTAACTTCTGACTTTTTTTTCCAGGATATATAGCATGCAGAAAAACTACTAGGTGTTACAAAAGAATAATAGAGTATTAAGGGAAGCAATATTCAGCAATTTTTCCTTCTACCCAGAACTAAAAATCATTTGCTAAATGTGAGGCCCTCTAATGAATAATACCTGGATTAATGCCTAGGAACAAAAGACCTTCATTGAAGTTTATATTCCCCTCCAGCTCCAAAATGTGTCTCTATTAAACAATTGTTTAAGAATACACAGTTACCTATATTTCTAGCCGTGTGACAAAAATACCTCCAAGAACAAATTCCGGAAATTCTGACCCCGTTAAAGGAAAATAGAGTAAGCTGAGACAATGTGGACTTCCTTCTCTAGAGCTGCAGCCTCCATCATCTGTAGCCTCTGTTTACCTTACCTCAGGCTTCCTTCAGTCCACTCTACTTTGTAACTGCCACACTCTCTTCAAAACTTAAAATAATCTAGTAACCAATTCAACTTATTTACACACTTTTGCTTATTCAAAGTGCTGGTGGTACAAAGTGTGTTTGCTTATTGAAAGGATTTACTATATTGGCAACCTGGCTAGGGAATGTAGTAAGTATGGAAAGGCTTTGAAATGCAATGAGATTTAGTCATGTAGAGTGTGAGGATGAAATCCTAACCGAGTGATATCTATTCCTTAATTCCTGTGAAGGAGGATCAGCCTGCAAACCCTGCTCTGAGGGATTCTGAGTATAGAAGAAAATCTTCCCTTACTCTGAGACTTGTAATGCCCTAGCATAGGCCAGGACAGTGTGCAGCCGGTGCCCTCTCCAACTCTTCCTCCCCAACCTGGAGCACAGAGACCTTCATGAGATGCTTGTTTGCGTTCTAAATAATTGAAATTGATT
The DNA here is from genome assembly GCF_002776525.5 of Piliocolobus tephrosceles. Classification (NCBI taxonomy): domain Eukaryota; kingdom Metazoa; phylum Chordata; class Mammalia; order Primates; family Cercopithecidae; genus Piliocolobus; species Piliocolobus tephrosceles. The sequence continues at coordinate 41,414,383 of NC_045438.1, forward strand.
TATAATTATTAGAACTTTTCTTTTGTTAAATTAGAACTTCCCAGCCAGTCACGATGGCTCATGCCTGTAATCCCAGTGCTTTGGGAGGCTGAGGCAGGAGAATCATTTGAGGCCAGGAGTTCTAGAACAGCTTGGGTAACATAGCGAAACCCTCATCTCCACAAAACATTAGTTAGATGTGGTGGCACATGCCTGTTGAGCTAGCTACGTAAGAAGTTGAGGCAGGAGGATTGCTTGAGCCCAGGAGTTCAAGGCTGCAGTGAGCTACAGTTGCACCACTGTACTCAAGCCTGGGCAACAGAGTAAGACCCTGTCTCTTAAAAAAAAAAAAAAAAAAAAAAAAAAGAACTTCTCTACCCTATCTAACATTTCAAAGAAATAGATCGTTAGGATTTATTTCCTTTACAAATTACTTCATTACCAATAAAGTATTAGTAATAAATTATATAGTAATAAAATCATATAAATATGTATATAACCATATATTAATATCAAATGACAATAGTAATAAATACAATGCACTATTACTTAGGTCGTTGTATGCCTTATTCATACCCCTCAGAGATCAATGTATTTGAATTTCCCAAGAATTTTATTTTATTTTTTTTTTTTGAGTGGAGTTTCATACTGTCACCCAGGGTGGAGTGCAATGGTACTATTTTGGCTCACTGCAACCTTTCAGGGCTTGCTAATCACCAAACAACAAGCTAAACCCAGAGGAATATCAGCCTAGTCATTTTACTGTGATCAGGACCCATCATGTAGAAATTAAGCTCCTTTTCTATAATAATATTTGCTAATAATATAATTTATTCTGAAAACTAAGGGCCACTTTGAATCTTTGTATTAAGAAATAAAACATAACCTTAGACATATTTTGCAAATTTAACTATGCACATCTACAGAGAGTACTGTTAAGACTTTTCCCCACTTTTTCCATTGTACAAGCTACGATGTAGTTTTCTTGATGAATACTCCATATTCAAAAGGAATGTATAAGTTTTAATCATCCCTTAAAAGGACTGTCATAAGTTTTACATTTATGCCGTTCCATACTAGACTCTTTGTTCCATGAATACAAGGATGGTCTACCTTGTTCACCGTTGAATCTCCAACTCCTAAAACACAGTGCCTCCTGCTTAGCAGTGCTTAATAAATTGTCACTGAATTAATTACCCTTCCTGAAAACTTCCCTCACTTCCCTACTGAACTTAAGGTTCAGTTCAAGCCCTAGATCCCCTAAAAAGCCCTCCCTTATGTAGATATACTGCTTAATATTTTACTGGGACACAACTTCAGCAACTTATTTGCATGCTTTTCAGAAACTTTTCCATTAAATGTGTTTTAATTTCATTGCTATTACCTCTTAATTTGACTGCTCACTCCTATTTTAACCTCCCCATCTCCAAACACATTTAGCACATTAGAATATACATGTAAGCATGCAATTAACTCATGTAGACTACATGGTTGATTGATCTTGATTACCATTCATTCCATCAATAAACATTCATCAAGTTCCTGCATAATTCTTGAAATAGCACAGCATTGAATACACAAATATCCCTGTTCTCTTGGAGCTTATTATCTGCTAGTAAGAGACCATCAAGCAAAGGAATAAATGAATAAAAGAGGAATTACAAGAATGTCAGATACTGAGGAGTGCTGTGAAAAAAAGTACATATGTGAAAGGGAGTGACTAAAAGTTAAAATTAAAAAAAATAAATAACCGTTGCTGAGGGCCTCTCTGAGGAGTTAACAGCTGGTCTGAGACCAGAATGATAGGTAGGAAGGTGTTATGGAAAGATCTGGGAGAAGAGTGTTCAGCATGGTATTGGGCTGGAATGAGCTGGACACATTGAGAATTAAAGGGATGTGTGTGTATTTGAAGGTCATGATTGTGAGAACTTCTGTTCAGAACATCTGGGATGTGAGATGCTGCGAAGTGAAGATACAGCCCAATGGTGTCCTATGAGCAATATATGTTGAAATCCTGGTGGGGGTTAGGGGAGAGAAAGGGCAGAACCAAATATAAAAATCAGTATGTGGTGCTTATATTTTAGAAGTGTTAGTACCCCCAAGTGGCAGTGTAACCATAGAAGAGGTGGAAACCCGGGACCTAGTCATGGACATGTAAACTTTTTTAGAGTAAAGCAGAAGAATCTACTAAAGAGACCAAGAAGGAATCTCCAGCAAATTAGGAAGAAAACTGGGAGAAAATGACCTCGAGAATGAAGGGCTGTTTGATTGTGTTGAATGCTGCTGAGAGGTCTAGTGAAGTGGTCATGGGAAACTCAGCAATATTGGAGTCGCCATCATTCTTACAAGAGTGGTCATAGTGGGGTCACTGATGTGAATAGCAATCTGTTTGGACTGGGTGGAGATGAGAAAGTGTCAGAAAAAGTGGAGGCAGCAAAAGTTAACCATTTCAAGAAGTTTTGTTGGAAAAAAGAATAAAGAGAATGAAGCTGGAAGAAAATTGGAGGTTAAGGGAAGAATTTTTTGTTTGTTCTTTAAAAAAGTGTTTTAACAGTATGCTTGTAAGTTAATGGCAATAACCAAGTATAGAGGAATAGAGAGAAAGATTGATGGCGCCTCAAGGAGAGGGTTAAAATGCAGAAGCAAATGCCATGAAAAGTTAAAAGGGATTGACTTCTAAGATACAAATGACACAGATTTTGATAAGCACAAGAAGTGACTATAAATATGAAGACTATCTCTCATTATGGAAATATTTCTGTATTAAAATCTTGAAAGGCTAAAGTAGGCCAGGTGGAGCCACATGATTTTGCTGATTTGGTGCCATGTTTCACCTGCAAAAATACCACTTTGCTATGGCCCAAGCTAATATACTATGAATATAACTGTAATATACATATGTAAAATAGCTCAGAATACACAAATTGAAACAGATGATGAGCTTATGTGTGTTTTCCATTTTCTATTTTGTTAAAATATGTATGGAAAGTTTTAACATAATTTTAGGACAAATATATGGGAAATACTAAATACTTCTAGAATTGAATGTTGCTTATTTCAGCTTGGCTTTTAGATTAAGTCATAATGAATGCTGAACAGAACAGGCAAAGACAGAATCAGATCCCTGTGGTTATTCTAGTTTTATCAGAGCCTTTATGTTCTCTTCTAAAGGATTAAAGTGTCTGCTACATACCGTAAGATTCATTTCCTTAAGATCTTTGTTTCTTAGTGACTTTGATGTAAAAAATTTAAAATTAAAATGAATCCATGTATTTTATAAGATTTCTCTTTAAAGATGTGTCAGTTGGCTTAAATATTTATATTTTCTTTTGTCACAGGCTTATTTATATTCATCTTCCACTGTGCTATGAAGGAGAACGTTCAGAAACAGTGGCGGCGGCATCTCTGCTGTGGTAGATTTCGGTTAGCAGATAACTCAGGTAAAGGGTTGATTAAATTTTACATCTAAAAGTAGATGGGAAAGTTTGTCATTCAGTCTTCCATTGTCAAAGCAACCCAGTCCCAGTGGGAGCAAGCTGTTGAATTGGAGCATGTGAAGATGCCTAGTTGGAATCATAGAATATCAGGGCTGGAAGAGATCTGAGAACTTTGGGCCCAACCCTTCTATTCTGCAGAGGGGAAGCATGAGTTAAATGAGTTCCCGGAGGTTTGATGTCTAATTTAACAACCCATATACCCAGAGCTTCCACTATGCAAGACTCACCTTTCCACATTTTTAAGACCCCCAATTACATTATTAGGCAAATAGATTTTTCTCAGTATTAAAAAAAAAAAAAAAAAAAAAATGAAAAAACCTACTTTGTCTTTTTTCTTTATCTTTCTTTTTCTTTTTATCGTCAGTGGTTACTTCTCCTCCTTGGTATATTGAAAGTGAGATTTTAAATAGTACATATACAAGGTCAAAGTAAGAAATTATCAATTTCCTCTTATTGTTTACATGTCAGTCTCCTCTCTGAGCCATGGCCAGCATATCAGAAAATCAGATGCTCTAGATAAATAATGCAGTGATGATTTTTTCAGAGCAGTTCATATTCCCTGTAAAGGAGATTGATACAGTGGTGTCATTTTTCTTTCAGATTGGAGTAAGACAGCTACCAATATCATCAAGAAAAGTTCTGATAATCTAGGAAAATCTTTGTCTTCAAGCTCCATTGGTTCCAACTCAACCTATCTTACATCCAAATCTAAATCCAGCTCTACCACCTATTTCAAAAAGAATAGCCACACAGGTGAGTCTAAAGATGTCCTCAAGTTTAGTTCTCATCACATTTTTCATTGCAAAAACTGGCATATCATGAAGATTGATGAATCACAGTGCCTAAGAGGGTGCATCTTTTAGATTTATGAAAATAAAAATGTTTGAAGATGCCACCAAACACCTTTATGAATATTTTGTCCTTTTAAAAATTTTGTAACCCAAACTCTAGCTATATAACCATAATAATTCACTGTGTATATTATTGTGACTTCATCATTTGATTCAAAAACTTGATTATCTTTAAAAATTATGGTATTTTATTTAAAAAGTTATATATTTTTAAAATTAAAAATTGAATTACAGGTTATTTCAGCATAGTATGATAGTTACTGGACAAGTTGTCATGGGAACAGGAAGAAACAATATCTAGGATGTACATTTTATTTATGAGTTAATTCCTTAACCATTGCAAATGTTATTGATGACTGCCCTTTAAATTGCTGATTACATATGAAAAGAACATAATATTTGGACAGTGATACAGGGCTATAAGAATCACTGTCTTTCATAATATCCTGTTTTTTCACGATATTTACAATTACTGCACATTCTGACACTGAACATACATGTGAAAAATCCTGACGACACCATGGAAATAAAGAATATTTTAAGCCAGGTGCTATGACACATGCCTGGAGTCCCAGCTGCTCTGTAGGCTAAGATACGGGGATTGCTTGTGCCCTGGAGTTCAGGCTGCAGTGAGATATGATTGAGCCACTGCACCACAGCCTGGGCAACATAGCAAGACCCCATCTCAAAAAAATAGTACTATTTTGCAGCACTTGATAGTGAATGATGTGAAAATGTGTAAACTTTTCATATTTTCAAAGGGAAATAATAGAATTGCTGCTTTTAAATTAAACCGCTGGCAGACAGCTGTCAACATTTAAAACAGAACACTTTCCTAATTAAAGATAATTCTAAAAGGATAATGGAAATAACTTTTTAATTTTTAATTTGTTTAGCTACTAAACATGAGCAGAGGTGAATGGCACAAAGAAGATTAATACTTGACTTTTTGCAAATAGGGTAAGGTGTGTGATGCATCTGTAATTATTCATATTGCAAATACTTGAATTACAGATGACCCTGGTGTACATTTGAATCCTTATACATGTCCCTGTTTGCACCATCTTCTATGTCTTGCCACTGGAGTGGCCACTGCCTGGGATTCATGATAGTACTATGGAAAAAGTGTTGAGTGTTTAGAGAGTTCGTTAATTCCAAAATTAATTAAAAATCCAAGAACTTGGAGCAACTTAGGACAGCAGTTCTTAAAGCTTCTTGGAGTCTAGGACATTTTGGGGGAAATTGAATGAAGGCTATTGATTCTCTTCCAGAAAAAAAGGTACAGATTTTGAATCATCTTCACAATTTTGCACAAAAGTAAAGAAGTTTGTGTACCTCTGCTTAAGAATACCTGTGTAAAGAAATTGATGGCAGGTGTATAGTCTAAGATAGATTATTCTACTTATTTGGTGGTTCCTTGGCACAAAATATCTTTTGCTTATAATGAATTTTTTTTCACTTTATTTAACCATACTTAAAATTTGATACTGATTTTGCCTCCCCTTCTGAAATACAAATACTTAATGCCTTATCAGTTATGAATAAATAGGAATTAAATCAATCGAATTGCTTTCCTCTTACACAGCTGAAAATAGCTGGCCTGAAGAAATGTCGCTCTTAAAAGAGGAAAGAAGATAACAAAGCAGTTAGTTTGGAACATGAGGCATTTTGAAAATATTAAGGAAAGAAAGGGCTATAGGATTCGGGGAAAAACAGACTAGAAGATAAAAGAAGAAATGCAGAGATAAAGTCCAAAGGCAGACTTTACTATTTTAAAATATTGTGTGTTCTTCATTTTATTTCATCTGTTGTTTTTATTTTATTTTATTTTATTTTATTTTTATTTTATTTATTTTTTGAGACAGGGTCTCCCTCTCTTTACCAGTCTGGAGTGCAATGGCACACTCACGGTAGAGGCTTACTGCAGCCTCTGCCTCCTGGGTTCAAGCAATCCTTCTACCTCAGCCTCCCGAGTAGCTGGAAATGCAGGTGTGCACCACCACACCTGTCTAATTTTTGTATTTTTGTAGAGATGAGGTTTCATCATTTTGCCCAGGCTAGTCTCAAACTCCTGAGCTCAAGGAATTTTCCTGCCTCAGCCTCCCAGAGTGCTGGGATTACAGACATGAGCCACCACACCCAGCCTTTATTATTATTATTATTATACTTTAAGTTCTAGGGTACATGTGCACAATGTGCAGGTTTGTTACATATGTATACATGAGCCATGTTGGTGTGCTGCACCCATTATCTCATCATTTACATTAGAATGCATTAATGTTCTTGTTTCCCTTAATAAAAAACCCTTGGGGCTAAATGGGTTCTTGACAACTAGGATGAGAATATAGTTAGTTATATGGCATTACTTCAATAGGATAATAAATCCTGGTTTACAGTCAACTGACTTTACATAGGCTTTGGCTATCCAGCCAGTTCTCAGTGGGACAGTTAGCATCCTGGGGATCACTCAGGGTGTGGAAAACATCACTGCATATCATCATGGATATCTAGTTGGTTCATTTCTTGGAATTGATCTAGATATTCATATGTTTATGGTATAGATAATGTCTCCTATGAGCATTCCTTCAACAAAAGTGGATCATTCAGGTAAACTTTCATTACTTTTTTGAATGCATGAATTTTTTGCAAGATAATAAGAGAATATTTGCATGGATTAAGCTAAGATTCTTGCTGTATCAGCAAAATGGCTTGTTCTTTTCAGCTAGCACAATGACATTCCTGCACTGAACTGAAATTTCTGAAATTTTGAATGATAGTGTGTGCTGTGCTGGCTCTTCTCTGCATGGGGGTATCTGCAAGCCGCTCCTTCTAGGAAATGTACCATGGTCTGTAGTGAGTGGATCACACATTATGTAAAATAATGACAAAAAGCAGTACTTGAGAAAAGATTTGTTGTAGAAGGCATGAAATGCTTTATTTTTCCACTGCTCGTATGGATTTCTGGATATGTCATGGTACATTCATAGAAGTCATATAAGTGAAATTGTCAATTCCAAGCCTGCTTTGTGAGAATTGTTATCTGCTTGAAATTTTAGCATAGGTCAAATAATAGTTCATATCCCTAGCCCCTGGTTTTCAGATTTGCAACTATAGTCAAAGTTTTTATTACCCATAATGTAATATCTAACCAGAAGAGTGGGAATAGCATGTATAAAAATACAGCCCTCAAGCCCTCATTCAGAATTTTGCTTTATTAAACTGTGAAGACCCACTAAATTGGATCACATTGTTGAAATGAGGCTGTTCAAAATCTCTAAAAGTACATGCCACCGGAAGTTACAAAGGAAGCAGAGTGACTATATCCTTGTTATCTCTGAGGATATGTAGTTTCCTAAAAACACCGAACACTAATTATTCTTTATTGATATATGAGTCAATAGAAAAATCCCCACCAGAAAACCAATGGCTAGTGAATATATGAACTGAAAGGAAGCTCAGAATCAATCAGCTTGCTGAGAGCCTAATGGGGAGGGGCCTTTTGTCATGACTCCTTGAGCCTTTTCCTCACCAATATTGGAAAATGCTTCAGTTGTTCCACCATGCTTCAGTTTGTCCATTCTTTCCATGAACCATCTATTCTTTTCTCTGGCATCCTTTAGTGTAGGTTGAGTATCCCATTTCCCTTTTTAGCCCTCGTCGTGTTTAGTGTCTGCTTCAACACAAGATAATAGTTGAGCAATTTGAATAGTTTCCAGAGACAACAGATATCATGATGATAATGGTTTTTACCAATTATTGATGGATTTTAAATGTTTTGTCACATACTGAGTCCAGCATACTCAAAATGTAAAAAGCCTTGGAGTGAAGATTCCAGTTTCGGATCCATGATTTCTAAAAGTTTTTCAGGATAGAGTTTTTGCCTCTTCTACAATGTACAGAGAAGGTATATAGGAAACTGAATACTTTATAAAAGTTCATGTCTTCTTTATCAGTGTAAAATTTCTATAATTTGGTTAATTTGAGGGTAGAATTTTTCCCTAAAGTGTATTTGGAGAGGGAGGTACTTAAGAGATATTTGTAGGATACATGAAGACAACCATACGTGTTTATAGATAATGAAGTGTAAATGAGTTTCAGAGCACTCTGAGTCAATTTTAGAAAGCTTTTCTGTATAAGGAAATAACATTTAAATATATGATACTGAAAATTTTAGAAAAAATTATTTAGCAGTCCTTTATTACTATCAGTTGCTATAATAGTGCTGTTAGCAATAACATCGTTCTGAAACTATGAGATAATTAATACAAATAAATCATTTTCTATTAAAATATTTCTGGTAGTAACTTTGATTGCTATAATTAAAAAATAATTCATAAGAAGTACCCTTTTTGCTATATTCCAATCGTTTATCCAACTAAAAACCTTGGGAAAATACGTTCAAAGTAGCCTTTCATATTTATTTTCATTTGCTTTTATTCTCCAAAATCCTATAAATTTAATTTTGTAAAATGTTTTATTATTAAAAGTGTCAAACATATATAAAAAGTAGAGAGGATCCTATTATAAATCCCTTTGTACCCAGCAATTTATAGCCAATTATACACCCCTACCCATTTTTCCCTTCCTATATTTTTTGAAAACATATCTTAGATATAATTTCTTCCACAAATATTTCAGCACATTCTATTTCCTTGGAATTTTGTACATCTTTCAAACCATAGTGCATGTATTTTTGAAGTGGTTTTCCCAATATTTTTTCATTGGCTCTGCTACATGCAAGAATATTTTTTACAGTAAGCCACAGTACAAATTACTAGACGACAAGTTGACACTCAGTGACTATCCGGAGTATTCTTAGAAGAAGAAAAACGTGGAAGTTTAGCGTTGCCCATTACCTAATCTAAGAAAGAGTTGGAGCTTTATTTTCTTTTGTTCTTCTTTAATGTGCAAAACGGGGTATACAGTATGGTGTAGGCATGCCACCAGCTCATCTTAAACCTAATTTCTTGTATCGTTTCTTGCAGACAATGCTTCCATGGACAAGTCCTTGTCAAAACTGGCCCATGCTGATGAAGATCAGACATCAATCATCCCTGTCCATCAGGTCATTGATAAGGTCAAGGGTTATTGCAATCCTCATTCAGACAACTTCTATAAAAATATTATCATGTCAGACACCTTCAGCCACAGCACAAAGTTTTAATGTCTTTAATGTAACAAAAAGAAATCAATCTGCAGAAATGTGAAGATTTCCAAGCAGTGAAAACTGCAACTAGCAATGTAAATGTGCTATTACCTAGGTAACTGCATATATATAAGGAATGTATTTTGTTAAGAAGGCTTTTGTGAAATTCATAATTTTTCTTTTTAATATATTTCTTCCATGGAAGAGTTGTCATCATCACTAAAACTTCAGTACTGAGAGCAACATGACTCAGTAGCCACAGAAGCTATGATTTTTAAAATGTATAATTGAATCAGAGTCATCATAATTCAGGGGAGACATTCAAATTAGAGACAAGGGAGAAGCAACGCTGAGGAAGACCCTAGATAGAGCTCGATTTAGTCCACCTAGTCATTATATCTGGATGTACCCATTTTCTGCATCTTCTTTCTCAACAATAAAAAATGTAACTATTTTGAATGCCCACAAATCCCATTCCAGTGTTACTTTCCGTGAACGTAGTACCATGTTCTCATTTTCAATGACATTTCAACCACAGGCAGAAAAGATTGTTTACTGCTTGACCCAAAGATTAAAAAGGATTTTTTTATTATTTTAAATATTATGCCTTCAGAACCATAACATGCTTAAGAAAGTTTTCCCAAAATGTTGACCTAGTTAAATGAGGCTCTATGAATTTCTAATATTTTACTTATTCTATTCAAGGCATAGGGCCAAAGCATTAAGTATAATTTAATCCCATACATTCGAGTTAAGTTTAGTGTTGATGTTCCATCAATGTGGACCTCCCAGGAGTTGTTTAAGAATGAATCTCTTACACCTCTACTTTTGCCCCTCTACTGTATATTAAGCCCATAGGCTTGGGGGAGGAAGGAGAATTTCCATTAGGCAAGCTGTATGCAGTGGAATTTTCCTTTTAGGAGGCACACAATTGAGACTCTCTGGTTCTGTCCTTGCTTTGGAGACTTTAAGACATTTCCTAACACACAAATGAAAGCCTCATATTTCCCCATTGAGAGTTTTGTTCCAAGGAATATAAAGTGAGACATATGGGTGAGTCATAATAATCAAAATAATTTATAAACAGCTGTGTCTGCAATAGCTAGTCTAAAAACTACTTGTGTGTCAGTCCTCTGGTTATAGTGTATAAGAGCCTAAGGAGTTCTGGCAAGATAAATGGTGTATTATTTATGGATCGGCTGCTGCATAGGAGCCTTACATACTATTATGCAGCTTACCTAACTCTCAGACTATTCTGAGTAATGCTTGCTTGCTAATGAATGTATAGGAGACCACACCAGAATTGTTCTTAGATGATGGAATCCATGCAGTTTCTTAGAAATTGATCTCAGTGCATGCTGTACTTTTTCACATTTGCTCTGGGTTATCTGGGAAATATCAGGTTTTGGGAGGCAACAGCGTTAAGTGATAAGAAAAGGAGACATTCTGGCAAAGCCAGTCGGCTTAAACACAAAGTCCTGAACCTGGAACCTAGAGGCCTTCCTCTCTGCCCAAAAAAACAGGCAGTTTGCAGTCTGAGACATGGGAGAGCGTTCGTTCAGGCTACACAACAACCCTAGGGACCTCTCACCTTTTGCTGAGCTTCAATCAGGAAGCTATTTGCCCGGCTCCAGCAGATGATGAGATAATGAGGTAGCGGGTTTTTTATTACTGTTCCATTTTGCAGCATCCTGCAATACCATCCTGGGAGACAAGAGCATTACCCAGCATGACTTTCACAGGGGAGAGTTATATTCAGTAGAAAAGAATAGTAAATCTAAGGTCACTGAGATTCACTACAGCAGAGCCAAATCCTTTTCAATAGGCATGTATTAACAGGCTGCTTATTTTGGCAGAGGTTACAACATATAGATGAAAATGAATCTTAGTCACTGAATATTCATATACATTTCCCTCAATACCTTAGACATTTGTGGTAGATTTTAATTAGTTAGCTTTCTAACTAGTCAGATTTCTGCCCAAAGTTCTTAGTCAATAGTAATTAAGATATAGCTTCAAAAATGGCTTTGCTTTTGATTTCTACTCATATTCATATGGCTCCAGAAAAATATTTTTTTCATATTTGACAATGTCAGCTCCACTTTAGAAATTTTCAATAACCAGATGAGAAAAAATTAAGAAATGCTCAACAGAAATATTTGTAAATGGATTTGAAAGATTGAGCCAAATTCTGTCGTCAGTTCTAAGCATGCAGTTCTCACCTCCATTTAGGCCCCCATCAGATGAGGGTCAGGAATTTAGCTGGGGAGCTTAAATTTAGTTCAGCCTACCTTTGCAAATAGCATCAATTCAGACTCTCTTTTCATTATGTTTTCTTTTCTTTTTCCCTGTTATTAAACTACATTGTGTTCGAGTCGTAGTCTAGGATCCTGAGATATTTTCCATTCTTGTCACCATTTACTTGCATTGTAAAGATTTTTGTCTATTGTTGGCATAGATTCTTTTGTACATATTTATTTATTTGTGTTTATACATGTCAATTGGTTTCCTCTCTTAGCTTGATATTGCCTAGCTTTGTTGTTTTAATTAACTTTCTATTAGAGAGAGACTGTATATATTTTTTCTAAATATTTTGTGAAATCATTTTTGGTAGCAATATCTTTGAATATGATGAATAAAAGTGACTGTGAGTGCAAATAGAATTAGCAGTGAGAAGCTACTCTAGCTAATTTGCCATTTTACTTAAATGGAAAGTGTTTTTCAAATAAATACTTATGTTGTTCACGTTCCAAGTTATTCAATTCCTTTATGAGTGAATGTTTTTACTTCTGACTCCTAAATAGGAAAAGATTATTTGACAGCTGGAAAATAACCTGCCACCAATTAAGCTAGTGACATAGGGCTACTTTGCCAAAACACGTGGAATGAGTATGTTACACAGATCCAGTTCACTAAGGATTAATGCATTTTGAAGTTCTTAGAATTTCTTGGGATGACTGATTCAAAGCCAAGTTCTATAGCAGATTAAAAGTAATGCAGGTTTCCTTTGGGGAATGTCTTCAGTATCCTCAAAAGGAAACTGAGTCAGTAACCTGTAGAAGATAGGACCTGGGATATTTTTCTCTCATTTATAGTTGCTATTTTCATTGTGAGAGGCTTAATACATTTTAGTGAACTTCACTTACTTGATGAGAACAGAACCTCCCCACTTCCTTTTACTGTGGATATTTAGGATAACATTTTTTCTGCAGTGAGTCAAAGCCCAATTTTACTTACTGCCCTACTCAGCAAAGTGTGTGCCCAGTGCAAAGTTGTGAGGTGTTTTGACGGTCACTGCTAAACCAGGTCTTCCAAGCCAATGTTCACAACTCCTGGCCAAGCATGTTAAGAAAATAGACAAGTAGTTGCTTAAGGCTCATCTACAGTGATTTTCAGGCGAGTTACTTCAGAAAGCTGGAGGGATAGAATTGGGGAACAAATGAAAAACACATATTTGATTTGCAGGCTGACCTGTGTTGGTAATATTTTTGAAATCTGGAGGAATTGGTCTTTCTAAATTCAGTGTTTTGGAAGCACCTCTCTGTTTCCAGTTGAATAACATTCCATTTTTCTCATATAAAAACATTAAATAGCTCTCTCCGTCCTCCACACCAAAATCCTTCTCCCCTTTCTTACGTTCTCTCTCCCTTTTTCCTTCTGTCTTAATTTCAAGGAAGAATAGTTCTTTTTTTGCTTCCCTAGACAGAAATAAAAATAAATGTGAAATTTTCAAGTGTTTGCATTTATATACTATATAGCCTGTTCCGCCAAAAAAACAAACAAAAAAAAAAAAGTAAGAAAAGAAAAAAGGATGCTTTGTTACCATAGGCAGCTCCAACCTAAATTGAGTAATCTGAATTATATGGGGGTGGGGGGAAACAAAGCAGACACAGTGGCTAACGACTGTAATCCCAGCACTTTGGTTGGCCAAGGCAGACGGAGGTCAGGAGTTCGAGACCAGCCTGGGCAACATGGTGAAACCCCATCTCTACTAAAAATACAAACATTAGCCAGGCATGTTGGTGCATGCCTGTAGTCCTAGCTACTTGGGAGGTTGAGGCAGTTGAATTGTTTGAAGCTGGGAGGCGAAGGTTGCAGTAAGCTAAGATCGTGCCACTGCACTCCAACCTGGGCGATAGAGTGGGACTCCATCTCAAAAAAACCAAAAAGTTGTAAGTGTGTTTGGACGCCAGATGTTTATTTCCTATCTCATGGAATTTTCACCACAGTTCTATGACACGTTGTTAGTTCACTCTTCCATTTGGGGAAACAGGTGATTAAGAACAGTAAGTAACCTGCCTGTGGCCACAGAGACAGTAAGAACAGGACTCGCATCTAAGTCCATCTGACTCTGTTCATTCTTCTACATCAGCTTTTCTAGCTACCTCATTCAAAGAACCTATAGCCTGGTGAAGGAAGAGAATCCAAGGCCAGGATAACTGCCCTGATATCCATTTGTCAGCAGCTTCTGGAGCTTCAGGCAAAAGCTCTGGACTAGCAAACCAGTAGCGATGATTTGGGCTTTCAAGTTCTGGTAGATTCTGATTGGCCTCTCCTGAAGGTTAGGAAAGATTCTAGACAAGGAGGTTGGAAAGCCCAAATAAATGGGTGGAAAAGAGTTGAGGCTGACTTGATTGCAGGGTGTGGAAAGGAGTTGCAGAGGGATGACAGTCATTGTGTGAATAACCCAAGTGACTGGCTAGGGAGGTTTTAACTTATCAGCAGGCACAAAAGAGGCATAAAGGCTTCTAGGCAATGAAGGAACCCCATCCCAGTTGGGTTTTAGGGCTATGACTGTGCTGGGATCATCAGAATGAAGAGGGGCAGAACTTGGAGAGAACAGTGTGGAGCCTTTTGGAAAAGTCAACAGAGCAACAAGGCAATTTGAGGAGTAGTGTCTGGGGATCACAGGTCTCAGAAGTGACAACGTTGACAGAAGGCTTTCAAAGCAGCAGCCAGCCCATGCATTGGTACATCTAACTTGCCATATTCAGAACAGCAGGGAACATCTTGGTTGTATCCAGTTGGCATGGGTTTAGAAGGGCCTGTGAAAGAAGCAAGCCTTCAAGAGACAAAGAAGCTGCTTATGTCAAAAAATGTGAGAAGGTAGAGAAGAGAGGGTAAGTTGTTTAAAAGAGTATAAACTTAAAGGACGGTGTCTTATGAAGTTTAATTTGTTCACTTGTTTTATGGAATACAATATTCGAAGGCAAAAGGAAAGGCATCCGAAGACAGTGAGGCAGTTGATACAGCAGGCTCCTAGAGGTGAGGGGAGAATGGATGAGAAACAGAAGAGGCCTATCTTCTTCTGAGATTGAAAAGCAGGCTATTAGATAAGACAAAGGTGCAGATATTGGGGAAAGCTTGTTGAGTTTCCTGATTTTTGTCAGTAAAATAATTAGAGGCTCATTTCATCTGCTGGTTATTGCAAGATAGAAAGTATTAGGATGGGGACCTGAGTAAAATTTAAAGGATTTGGAACAACCTCCCAGGGAATGCAAATCCCTGGCAAAATTAGATTAAATGAATAATGTTTGCCCTTAGGGTGGCTTTTACAAGGATAATCCCCAAATCATTTTATTAAAATATTTTTATTTGCTGTGTTTTGAAAAACCAATTTGTTTCAAAGTCCTAACTAAACACTTAATATTCTAAAGTCTCAAACCTTATTGGTCAAGGATGCATTTTAATCACTTGTAAATAAATGGACAATGAATAATTTCAGATACACTGTAAATCTTTTGAATCTTTTACATATTCTGTTTGACTTGACTTTTTTCATTCTGAATGACTGAAAATGATTTTTATAAATTCAGCTGTCAATTAGAATAAAATATTTGATTTTTTTTTTTTTTTTTTTTTTTTTTTTTTGAGACGGAGTCTTGCTCTGTCGCCCAGGCTGGAGTGCAGTGGCCAGATCTCAGCTCACTGGAAGCTCCACCTCCCCGGGTTCACGCCATTCTCCTGCCTCAGCTTCCCGAGTAGCTTGGACTACAGGCACTCGCCACCTCGCCCGGCTAGTTTTTTTTGTATTCTTTTTAGTAGAGATGAGGTTTCACCGTGTTAGCCAGGATGGTCTCGATCTCCTGACCTCGTGATCCACCCGTCTCGGCCTCCCAAAGTGCTGGGATTACAGGCTTGAGCCACCGCGCCCGGCCTTGCTTTTGTTTTTTATTGTTTTGTTTTGTTTTTTGAGACAGTCTCACTTTGTCTGAGTCAGGTGGCACAATACAACTCACTGTATCCTCGACCTCCCAGACTCATGTAATCCTCCTGCCTCAGCTCCACAAAGTTCTGGGATTACAGGTGTGAGCCACCTCACTGGGCTTGATATACTCATAAATACATTTTAATATTGATACTTGTAGTATCCAGTTCACACTGCATGTGAAAATGACAAAATCAAAAGTTTAAATACCCTAGGAGCAAAAGAAAGACCTGTAGAACACAGGAACACTTTTCTGTTTCATTGTCCTAAGCCTCAATCAGTCATGTATATTAAGTAACTTCAGCCCTTTTCTGGTTCTCAGGGGTTGCAAAATAAAGCACATAACCTTCCTAGAAAGAGTTCACTGGCCAAGAGAGGTGACAGTTCTTACACATTCAAAAGTATTTAAACTCAAAGAATAATTGGTTTATTTATAAATATCTGAAATGTAATCAGTGATACTCAACTAGAGCAAAAGCATTGTCTGCCATGGCACTTAACTGCAATAAATATTGCCTTAAATTTGACACCTTATATATATATATATAGTGTGTGTGTGTTTAAATTTCATGTGAATGTGACTTTTCTACTGAATGATATTATTAAACTTCTGTGCATTGGGTTATGTTTATAGTCATCATTTTGATAAGCAGTAGCATATCGCTTAGCCATATAACAGGTGCTTGGTTAATGTTTATTGAATTAAATTGAAATGTGTAGTTGACCTGGTCCATTTGCATTGTATATATTTTAGAAAAGTAGATGTCAAAGTACCTTGGATTTTAGTGGTTTGCAAGAACATGGACTAGAAATAAAATGCAAAGAAAAACAGTATTAGCCTTATGCTCTTCAAGCCCCTTTACCCCAGTTGTTCTGTATCACCCTATATGATGCAAGCAAATGGTTAAGAACAAAAAGACAGCAGTTTGATAGTAACTGTCAATCTTAATGGTATTGTGTCCGGAATTTATTCCTTATGGTGGATTCTTGGTCTTGTTGACTCCAAGAATGAAGCCGCAGACCCTCGCAGTGAGTGTTAACAGCTCTTAAAGATGGTGTGTCCAGAGTTTGTTCTTTCAGATGTTCAGATGTGTCCAGAGTTTCTTGCTTCTAGTGGGTTCGTGGTCTCGCTGGCTTCAGGAGTGAAGCCACAGACCTTCACAGTGAGTGTTACAGTTCTTAAAGGTAGCACATCCGCAGTTGTTTGTTCCTCCTGGCGGGTTCATGGTCTCGCTGACTTCAGGAGTGAAGCCACAGACCCTCATGGTGAGTATTACGGCTCATAAAGGTAGTGTGGACCCAAAGAGTGAGCAGCAGCAAGATTTATTGCGAAAAGTTTAAGAACAAAGCTTCCACAGCATGGAAGAGGACCCCAGCAGGTTGCTGCTGCTTGCTGAGGTGGCCAGCTTTTATTCCCTCTTTTGGCCCTGCCCACATCCTACCGATTGGTCCATTTTACAGAATGCTGATTAGTCCATTTTACAGATTGCTGATTGGTCCATTTTACAGAGTGCTGATTGGTGTGTTTACAATCCTTTAGCTAGACACAGAGTGCTGATTGGTGCATTTACAAAAGTCTCCAAGTCCCCACCCCACCCAGAAGCTCAGCTGGCTTCACCTCTCAATATCAGGAAAGGAACTGGCTCAACTCAAGTCTGAGATGAATATGCAGAAAATCCTGCTTTTGAGCAATTGTCTTGGAAACTGTTTTATGGCTCAAACTGGCTTTAATATTAGAAATTTAATGTAAGAGCACAGAGGGACCTCACAGAGCCCAGCATCCAGGTGTGCAGCGGGACTTTGGGAGATCTAGGACCAAGGGATGATGGCTTTGGTCATCAAGCAATCATTTTCTTTGTGTTGCTGCTGTTGTTGTTTTAAAGGATGTTTTTAGTGAAGTTTTGGTACACAGCAAAATTGGGAAAGCAGCACAGAGATTTCCCATATATACGCTTCCACAACACATGCATACTCATCATTATCAGCATCCCCCATCAGAGTAGAACATTTGTTATAACTGATGAACCTGCATTGACACTTCATTATGACCTAGAGTCCATAGTTTACATTAGGGTTCACTCTTGGTGCTGTACATTCTATGGGTTTGGACAAATATATAATGACATGTATCTACCATTAAAGTATCATACAGAAAATTTTCAGAGCCCTAAAAACTTCTGTGCTATGTGTTCATTCATTCCTCCCCACTACCCCTTCCCCAGCAACCAGTGATCTTTTTATTATCTTTATAGTTTTACCTTTTCCAGAATGTCTCATAATTGGATTCGTACGGTAGGTAGAATTTTCAGATTGACTTCTTTCACTTAGTAATATGCATTTACATTTCCACCATGCCTTTTCATGACCTAATAGCTGATTTCTTTTTAGTGCCGAGTAATCTGTTGTCTGGATGTACCACAGTTTAGTTTCCACTCACCTACTGAAGGATGTATTAGTTGCTTCCAAGTTTTGGCAATTATGAATAAAGCCATCGTAAACATTGATGTGAAGGTTTTTGTATAGATGTAAGTTTTCAGTTCCTTTGGATAAATATCAAAGAGCATGATTGCTGGCTTGTATGATGAATATGTCTTGTTTGGTAATAAACTGTCAAAACGCCTTCCAAAGTGGTGATGCTATCATTTTCATCTTTGCTCTTTTTTCCATATCTGCAGCAGACTGGCTTCCTTTCTACAGTATCATGTGGAGTATTTTCACTGCCCTAAAACTCTGTGCTCTGCCTATTCATCCCTCTCTCCTCCAGCCCCCAGGCAACCACTGATCTTTAGTTTCTGTTTCTTCAGAGCTACATATTATATGAGGTTTGATGTTACCATGGTATCATTTCTGGCCTCAATCCTAAACATAAACGTACAGCTCTGGTTCTCAATACCAAATAACCATTGTTTCAGTATCTCTTCATTTAAATTCTTGAGAAAGATCCATGATTAACTCAGCTTTAATCAGGTGTCTACACCTGGTCCAAGGACACTTGGTATGAATATGGCTGCTAGACCCACCCATTCAAAAGAAGCTGTGGAGGCAGGAAGGGGCAAAGTTGCTCATTCAGACAGGATATATAGACTGTGTTCAATTATGATAAATGATGCAAAAAAAAGTGATTTATTAAAGAGTGTCAGTTAACTCACTGTGTCAGCTTGGGTCACCCAGGAAGTGGATGTCAAGGTGGACTTAGGAATTCCAGCTGTTTTTTGGGGATAGTGCCTGTGAAAGATAACAGAAAAGGGAGTAGGAGTAGGCAAGGAAAGCCTATAAAAGGAGAGTAGGAAGGAGGAAGACAGGGTAGAAATAGCCTCAGACTGCAGTATAATTCTGAGGAAGTCCTGGCCAGTCCACAAGGAGATGTAGCACAAAGATTTCTCATTGAGGAGTCCCATTCTGGTTGGAGATGACCTCCAGTTATTGACTGGAGGCCACGTCAGAATAGGATGTCCCCAGCTCTAAGCCTCCAGCAGACCTCAAAAGCACTGTATCTGGAAGCAGTAGCCTGACTCCACTCATTACAGCAAGTTCTCTGACAGGTCCAAGTGGGATACCCCTGTGGCCAACCCCCATATTCAGGAAAATCCAGGATGGCTAGAGCCTGGCTTTTGAAGGCTGTGTAATCAGGAGCAATGCTAAGATTAACCTACTGGATGGCTTTGATCACCCTGGTGGATTGGCTACCGAGTGCTTCCAGATACAGGCATGGAAAACACAATTCTAGTGTGTAATATCTTCAGCCAGCGATTTACAAAGAAAATGAGTTTTAAGAATAAAAAGTGAAGTTGGGAGATTAACTGAATTTTAATTATCCATATTTTCCTTTATCAGTTTTACTATGTAAAATCAAGAGATGATTTAGAAACTATGCTGAATTGTGTGATTAACGTGACCTTGAAGAAGGCATTTAAAAATTATTTTTCATCCTCATTTGATAATCTGTTTCCTCGAATGGTTGTTAGCTTGTTGAGAGAATAATTGTAATTTGGCTAACAAAAATCCAATATTTGTTAGAATCGCTCTGTGTGAACCTCTGTTAAATCGTTTTTTTTTTTTTTTTTTTTTTTTGTTAATTTTTTGTTATTGAAGAAAAATCTAATGTCCCAGTCAGCTGTTAGCCTGGGTTCTATTACTGTCTAGCAGTTTCTGACATGAGAAAATCATGTTACATCATGCCATAAATAAAGTTATTAAGCTGTGATACTGTTAACTAGTAAGGAAAAGAAGAACTAACAGAGACCTCAAAAATAACATCACATATCTACAACCATCTGATCTTCTACAAACCTAACAAAAACAAGCAATGGGGAAAGGACTGCCTATTTAATAAATGGTGCTGGGAAAACTGGTTAGCCATACGCAGAAAACAGAACCTGAACCCCTTCCTTACACCATATACAAAAATTGACTCAAGATGAATTAAAGACTTAAATGTAAAACCCCAAACCATAAAAACCCTAGAAGAAAACCCAGGCAATATCATTCAGGACATAGGCATGGGCAAAGACTTCACGACTAAAACACCAAAAGCAATTGCAACAAAAGCCAAAATTGACAAATGGGATCTAATCAAACTAAAGAGCTTCTGCACAACAAAAGAAACTATCATCAGAGTGAACAGACAACCTACAGAATGGGAGAAAATTTCCACAACCTACCCATTGGACAAAAGTCTGATATCCAGAATCTACAAGGAACTTAAACAAATTTGCAAGAAAAAAAACCAATCCCATCAAAAAGTGGATGCAGGATATAAACAAACACTTCTCAGAACAAGGTGTGTGGCCAAGAAACATGAAAAAAACCTCATAATCACTGGTCTTTAATGAAAATGAAAACCACACTGATATACCATCTCACGCCAGTTAGAATGGTAATCATTAAAAAGTTAGGAAGCAACAGATGCTGAAGAGGATGTGGAGAAATAGGAATGATTTTACACTGTTGTTGGGAGTCCAAATTAGTTCAACCATTGTGGAAGACAGTGTGGCGATTCCTCAAGAATCTAGAACAAGAAATACCATTTGACCCAGCAATCCCATTACTGGGTATATAAACAAAGAATTATAAACTATTCTATAAAGACACATGCACATGTATGTTTATTGCAGCACTATTTACAATAGCAAAGACTTGGAACCAACCCAAATCCCCATCAGTAATAGAATAGTTAAAGAAAATGTGGCACATACACACCATGGAATACTATGGAACCATAAAAAAGAATGAGTTCATGTCCTTTGCAGGGACATGGATACAGCTGGAAGCCATCATTTTCAGCCAACTAACACAGGGACAGAAAACCGAACACTGCATGTTCTCACTCATAAGTGGAAGTTGAACAATGAGAACACATGGACACAGGGAGGGGAAAATCACATACCAGGGCCTGTCGGGGATAGGGAGAAAGGGGAGACAGAGCATTAGGACAAATATCTAATGCATGTGGGGCTTAAAACTTAGATGATGGGGCCAGGCGCGGTGGCTCAAGCCTGTAATCCCAGCACTTTGGGAGGCCGAAACGGGCGGATCACGAGGTCAGGAGATCGAGACCATCCTGGCTAACACGGTGAAACCCCGTTTCTACTAAAAAATACAAAAAACTAGCTGGGCGACGTGGCGGGCGCCTATAGTCCCAGCTACTTGGGAGGCTGAGGCAGGAGAATGGCATAAACCCAGGAGGCGGGGCTTGCAGTGAGCTGAGATCCGGCCATTGCACTCCAGCCTGGGCCGCAGAGCGAGACTCCATCTCAAAAAAAAAATAAAAAATAAAAAACTTAGATGATGGGTTGATAGATGCAGCAAACCACCATGGCGCATGTATACCTATGTAACAAACCTGCACATTCTGCACATGTATCCCAGAACTTAAAATTTAAAAAAAATAACAGGAAGGGCATTAAAGAAAAAGCAGTTGTATAGAATTACCACTGTTAAGGTTTCAAAAGGTAGATTGATTCCATTTTGCTAAAGCCAACAGTTCCTTCACTCTTAAAAATTATATACAGCTGACAAAGGATCACAGGCCTAATTTTTAGGAAATATTTATTCTGCCAGTAATAGTCTGTGCCATATGACTTCACTATGTCACTTACCGGCTCTAGGCCTTAGTTTACTTCTCTGTAAAATAAAGGAGGCTGATTATTATAGCTAAAATATATTTAAAATATACAGCTAAAACATGTTCAGCACTTGAAAGCTATGATTCCCTTTAACTTCGTTAAATGTAAAAATGCTAGTAATTTCCATATAAACACAAAGTCCAAAGATCTAAAAGCTAAATGTCAACCTAGACGTTGATCTTATTCATTCTAAATTTTTCAAGGGAGTACATGTATTCTATTAGGTTGCTGCAGAAGTATTTGCAGCTTTTGCCATTAAAATACTTTTGCACCAACCTAAATATATCTTTTAATTTCTAAAGTAAATTACTTTCCTATACATATAATTTAGTACTTTCAAGACTCTTATTAAGTCTTCTAGGGATAAAATCAGCAGGAAGATTCACTCTCAAGTACAAAAGAGAAGATGGCCCAGCAGTAAGGCAATATCATTGTGAAAAGCAGAGATAAAACCCTATCTTTCAGCAACTTTGTCAAATTAATGATCCCTCCAACACGGGTACCAAAATCCCATTTCTCTTCCCCAGCTCTGTGTTACCACACTGTGCAAAGTTCACTGGGGAAAAGAAGAAAACAGATCAGCAGGAAATACAAAGACAGCAAGCAAAGCAGATTTGACAGTTGCCAAGAAGTGGCCTCAGATGTACAATCCATGATCTCTTGCTGGGCAAATGAGAAAGGCAAAACCAACAGGCTCTGTTCAGTAAACGCACAAGGATGTGCCCCACTGCACAGAACCCGGTCTGTACCTTTACTCATGGGTGCCTAGAGCAGGTTTGCATTCAAATTAGAGGAAGCTGTGTGCATATAAAATATGGTGGGGTGTTTGTGGCAGGGGGGCAATTCTTAGCATAGAATCTGTTGCCAGAGATCCAAGAAACACTTTAAAGAGACTATACTTTGTGTGATTGCCTTTCACGGGCCCTGAGAATCTCCTTGTAAATTACATCAAACATGAGTTTACAGACATCATGACAATGGGAACTCACTGATGGCAATGAAAATACGGGGAGTGGAACAGGAGCAGCAGTACTTGAATGACAGAAATCAGTACAGCTCCTAGAATAGTAACCACACATTTTTAAAAACTAGCATATATTGTGAAAATAAATCATCACTATCTTGATTAATCCATTTCTATTTAATAGTTAACATGTTAACTGATGATAATAAAGACTAATTTCTTCAAAGTTTTTGGTAGATAACTATATATATATATCTGACTTTTTAAATAAAATGCTCAGAATTGTAAAGAGGATATTTTCTTCTCAGGAATTATTCCAGACAAGTACTCCAAACATAAAAGTTAGAAAATGTTTTACTAGGCCTTTTCCACAGTAACAGAAAAATCAGTTTGTGGTTTTCAGTGTTGGGCTTTCTGTTTTCCTTATCCACAAAAGCTATAAGGAATTGCTAACATAGTTGTGGCTTTCATTCTTCCAAATAATCCCCCAATTCACTTGGAAATTTTTTTTATTCCAAAAGATCTTTTTCCTATCATTTGCTTTGCTATTTTATACAGTTAGTGTTTACTCAATAAAAGCGTTTGAAGTTTAAAAAAGCATTCTCTCCTCTAATCCTTGACTTAGATTTTTCCCAGATCTCCCTTGGCATGTGTTGAGATGAAAGTGGCCAGGACTCAAACTAGAGAACACATATTTCATAGCCTCTCCTTGTTTTCACTTGCCTCATTTATGTTCGCCAATCCAATCAGTGTGAGAGTGAACCCCAGCACCCTCTGGGTTCTTCCTGAAATAATTATAATATGCAAAGCCTTGCTTTCTTCATAGTCACAAGAAAATGGCAGGACAAATCCACTGTTCCCTAATCCCTCCTTCCTTCAAAATTCTTTTTGCACAAACCTCTATCAGTCCAGGGCGGGTGTGGGCAGGATCCAGAATTTAATGTTTCTTGAGTGATAATAGTGTTATGTTATTTTCTAAAATGCATCAAAATGAGCTGTTAGGTTTCATGAAACATTCCTTCACTTTAAAATTGCTCCGTATGTTTAAGCAAATGAAAAGGGTATCCTGAAATGCCTAGAAGACAAATTTAGTCCCTATTTGTTTCTGACACAGAGATGAAGGCAATTCTAGAGTCCAACTGAGATTATTACTTAGTTTCTTGAACCCTCAACTTCAATTTAGAGACAACCAGGATGCAGCTGGCATCTTCTGGAAGGGACTATTTATTCACTTGTTAGCAGGCTAGTTTTAATTTCATATGAAGGCAGAAAGACTTGTTTCCTTGCTGCATTGAATAGGTGTGTGTGTGTGTGTGTCTATATGTGTGTGTATACAGCAGGTCTTTGAATAAAGTTGTTTCATTCAAAGTCGTTTAATTATAACATTGGTGAGAAAAAACATTGATTCCAGACTGGGGCCCCTGCCTTTGCGGAGTCTTCATGCTCTCCCCATTGTCAGTGTGGGTTCTCTCTGGCACCTCTGCTTTCCTCCCACATCCTAAAGCTGTGCCTGTGGGTTTCATCTGTGTGAGGTTCACATGGTCCCACTATGAGTGAGTGTGGCAGTGGGTGTGTTTGTGAGTGGGTGTGTGTGTGGGTGTGCCCTGCCATAAGATGGCATCCTGTCCCAGATGAGTTCCCACCCAGATAAGCTCTGGCCACCCATGACTCCGAACTGGAATAAGCAGATTGAAAAAAGAGTGAATGAATGAATGAAGACAAATGATTGTAAACATCTGTCAAGTCTAGGATAATCATCCAAATGCACGACAATACATGCTGCAGTACAATAGCACTAAGTGAGCCTCCATATCCATGGGATTGTGAGCTGTATGAGGGGAAGAGGTGCTCCTTACAATTTTTGCTTTGCAGACCTTTATTTCTTGATTTAACCCACTGCCATTACAACTGCCATCACTGATTCACCAAAAATTGGGTAAATAATCATGTTGTGTTCATTAATCTTTCTTATATATATAACTCACATTTAGTTCAATGTTTAATAGTAGAAGTATTTTGTCTTTATTTAGAAGTTTGGGAATGTTTTGTGACCATAAATATTGCCATAGGAACTAACTCTTGGTTATATCCATTAGACTATGGTAAAATTGGTTTTGTTATATGTCACTTTGCTTAAAGTTGCAGTTTCCAGAAACCTATCCATGATGTTAAGTGAAGACTTACTACATATATGTATACACATGTATATCATTACTTGTAAATATTATATATGTATAACATTACATATATATATACACACACACACACACATACACACACATATATACACACTTACTACTTATATTACCTAACATTATTGTATTAGGGTTTTCCAGAGAAACAGAACTAGCAGGCTGTGTGTGTGTACACGTAGAAAGATTATTTTAGGGAATTGTCTCATGTGATTGCATAAGCTTGTCAAATCCAAAATGTATGGGGTAGGCCAGCAGGCTGGAGACCCGGGGAGAATTGCATTTCAATTCCAAAGGCAGTCTGCTGGCAGAATTCCTTCGTGCTTGGGGAGGGCAGTCTTTTCTATTCAGGCCATAGGCGACTGGATGAAGCCCACCCACATTATGGAGGGTAATCTGCTTTACTCAGAGGCCACAGATGTAAATTTAATCTCATCCAAAAAGCTCCTTCACACAAACATCCAGAATAATGTTTGACTGAATATCTGGCCACTATGGCTCAGCCAAGTTGCCATATAACATTCGCTATCACAATTATATAACATTAATAGACACTATGTGCAAGATGCTTTATGTGGGATGGAGTGACATTAACCACTTCATCTGTATCTTCCCATTCTTGGCCCCACATAAAGAGAGAATACTTTGGAAAGCAAATACTTTAGTACCTCTGTGGTTTAAAAAGGGTAGTGCTGACTCACATCTTCAGAAACTGTCTCTAAAAAGGCTAAAAGTTTGGAGAGTATCTTGTAGCTAGCATACTGGAAACAGAAGGAGATCACATGGCTTTGTCATCAACTCAGCTCCCAACTTCTCTGGGCTATTTTCTTTCTAGTACCTTTCCATTATTTTAGCTATAAGATACTCTCCAAACTTTTAGGAAAATTATGCTAAAATGTCATTAATTTTAAATAAATACATCAATAATATTGCTGGTTCTGTCTGTCTCCTAGTGCAATTTCCTTACATCAATGAATTACAGCATGATGTGGAAACAGCAAAGGATTTTAAGAAAAATGTCTGGACTGGCAACTGTCACTTACTAGGAAGTATCTTAATCTCTCCAAATCTCAGTTTTCTCATCTGTAAAATGGGAATACTGTTGGTAATGTCCATAGGTACCTCACTTGATGTAAAGAACAACTGAGATAAACATGTGGCAGTATTTGAAAAACGATAAAGCATTGTGGCCCTGCTTGTTATTCTCACTTTCTATTAAACTAAATTAAGTTATAGAACCTTGGGCCCCACTCAAGGGCCCAGTTTTCTTAGCATGGGTGTGGAAATTGTGACTACTAAAAAACAGGCAACTCTCGTATCTACAGGAGATTATTAACTTATTATATGGGAATTTGACCTTAATCTTGGTAGAGGGTATTTCATCCTAGTGTATCTGCAGCTCTACCTGGAATATGCTGAGCTTCATAATGTCTACTTTAGGCAAATGCTTTTCTCCTCCAGTGCAGCCAGTCTTCTCTGCATTCATTGGAACACTCAGAACATTATTAAATGTACCTTCTGTCTTATCTGGATGAAACTAAAAACAGAAATGAGTAGTTTTATAGTTTTATAATAATATTTTATAATAATTATATAATAATAGGCTTTGTTGCTTTTGGCAAAAATAACTATCTGTGATGCAAGCAACAATCTTGTGCCCTTGAAGCCCATGTCCTGAAATACCAAAGTAAATCTAAAATCTTAGCAGTGTTCTTTAGGTGTTGCAAAGCGTTAGTAGGAAAAATCCTAAGTGTGCAATGTCTCCAAAGTTTGTGGAGCTTTTTCCTTTAAGGATATTGTTTCTAGCTCAGCTGAAGTTTTCCATTTCTATGGGGATTTCCTTTCACCCACTACTAGTCTTTAAGTACATTTCAATTTTACTGATATAATGGCAATTTCATACTTTGGTAAGATTCCTTACCCTACTCTATCCTGACCTCTTTCAAAATATTAATCAACTAGACTATAAAAATAATCAAACTAATAGCAGAAAATCTCTTGGTTTATCCTTCACATATATTTCTATTAGTTTGTAAAATCACCCACATCCCCACTAGGCCCTGTAGCAAGCATAAATATCACATAGCATAACAAGTAGTAAGAATTTGTGAAACTTAATGTTACTGTTTTATCAACCTCAATGGAAAACTATTTTGCATTCTTTTTTTTCTTTTCTTTTTGTACTTCTGAATTTGTGAAGTCATATCTTCAACAATTCATTTGACCAACTTTTATTGAGACTACCATATGGTATGTGCCTCAGATCATCATACACAGAGCAACTTGATGAGTTTTCCTAAATCTAAGCTCTCGCTATATCAACCCAAAGCCTCACCATTGACTATTGAATTAAGTCAGATGCCTTTCCCTAGAATCCAAGGGCCTCCATAATGCATTGAAACCATGATCCAACTGAGCTATTTTCCCACTTATGTCCTGCCATTTTCTCTGTCTTGGAACGTTCTCTCTCGGTATCTTTTTTTTCCAATGGCCTCCTTTTCCATGAAGTCTGTCCTGTCACCAAATAAATGTCATTTCCCCATTTATAATACATCCACAGTCTGTTTTTATTCCACCTGTACCATAGTCATCTTTGAGCTTTCCTAGTCTACTCTGTAAAAACTGTAAGCTTCTATAAAGCAGGAGCTCTGTCTCAACCATAGCATTCATTCAGGCACATTTCAGAAGCCTATAGTATTTCTTAGAGGATGACAGCAGGGAACCCAGAAATATTTTTTAAATTCCTTTGTGTCCTTCTATTTTCAAGGTTAACACAATTCCATTTTAGTAAAAAGCCTCTGTAACCTGTAACATCAATAGATAGATATATAGATAGATAAATGATAGATAGATAGATCGATGATAGATAGATAGATAGATAGATAGATAGATAGATAGATAGATAGATAGATTGTTTTTTCTGGTAGGGATAGAGGGAAATAATGCAAGGTCAGTGTGACACTAAGTAACAGATTATAAGCAAAATAGTTCTATGATACAAATCTACTGCATGAAAGCTACAGTGAGAGCTGTAAAGAGACAGGTCATTTCTAGGTTGGGGAATTGTCAGGATGGGTGTATTAGTACATTATCATGCTGCTAATAAAGACAGACCTGAGAAATCATGGCAGAAGGGGAAGCAAACATGTTCTTCTTCACATGGCAGTAGGAAAGAGAATAATGAGAGCCAAGTGAAGGTGGAAGCCCCTTATAAAACCATCAGGTTTCATAAGAACTTACTCTCCATCACAACAATAACATAGGAGAAACTGCCCCTATGATTCAATTACCTGCCAGTGGGTTCCTCCCACGATACATGTGGATTATGAGAACTACAGTTCAAGATGAGATTCGACCACGCACACAGCCAAACCATATCATTCCACCACCGGCCCCTCCCAAATCTCATGTCCTCACATTTCAAAACACAATTATGCCTTTCCAACAGTCCCCCAAAGTCTCAATTCATTAAAGCATTTACCCAGAAGGCCAAGTCCAAGGTCTCACCTGAGACAAGGCAAGTCCCTTCCACCTATGAGCTTATGCCTTTCCAACAGTCCCCCAAAGTCTCAATTCATTAAAGCATTTACCCAGAAGGCCAAGTCCAAGGTCTCATCTGAGACAAGGCAAGTCCCTTCCACCTATGAGCCTGTAAGATCAAAAGCAAGTTAGTTATTTGTTAATTCAATGGGGGTACAGGCATTGGGTAAACACACCCAATGGGAGCAATTGGCCAAAACAAAGGTCCACAGGCCCTGTGTGAGTCCAAAATCCACTAGGGCAGTCATTAAACCTTAAAGTTCCAAAATGATCTCCTTTGACTCCATGTCTCACATCCAGTGCACACTGATGCAAGAGTTTGGCTCCCACAGCCTTGGAAAGCTCTGGCCCTGTGGCTTTGCAGGGTATAGCCCCCCTCCTGGTTGCTTTCATGGGCTGGCATTGAGTTTCTACATCTTTTCTGGGCAAATGGTGTAAGCTGTCAGTGGATCTACCATGCTGGGATCTAGAGGACAGTGGCTCTCTTCTCAAAGCTCTGCCAGACAGTGTCCCACTAGGGACTCTGTGTGGGGGCTCCAACCCCACATTTCCATTCTGTACTGCCATAGCAGAGGCCCTCCATGAGGACTACTCCACCCCTGCAGTAAACTCCTGCCTAGACATCCAGGAATTTCCATACATCCTCTGAAATATAGGTGGAGATTCACAAGCCTCAATTCTTGACTTCTGTGCACCCACAAGCTCAACATAACATGTAAGCCACCAAGGCTTGGGGTTTGAACCTTCTGAAACAATGGCCTGAGCTGTACATTGGCCCCTTTTAGCCACAACTGGAGCTGAAGCAGCTGGGAAGCAGGGCACCAGGTTCCTTAGCAGCATAGAGCTGGGGAACCCCAGGCCTGGGCCACAAAACCATTTTTTCCTCCTAAGCCTCCAGGCCGGTGATGGCAGGAATTGCCATGAAGGTGTGTGACATGCCACGGAGACATTTTCCCCATTGTCTTGGCTATTAACATTTGGCTCCTTGTTGCTTATGCAAATTTCTGCAGCCAGCTTGAATTTCTTCCCAAAAAATGGATTTTTCTTTTCTGCTGCACCATCAGGCTGCAAATTTTCCAAACTTTCATACTCTGCTTCCTCTTGAATGCTTTGCTGCTTAGAAATTTCTTCCACCAAATACCCTAAATCATCTCTCTCAAGTTCAAAGTTCCACAGATCTCTAGGGCTGCAAAAAATGCTGCCAATCTCTTTGCATAGCAAGAGTTCCCAACAAGTTCCTCATCTCCATCTGAGACAATCTCAACCTGGACTTCGTTGTTCATATTACTATCAGCATTTTGGTCAAAGCCATTCAACAAGTCTCTAGGAAGTTCCAAACTTTCCCACATTTTCCTGTCTTCTTCTGAGTCCTCCAAACAGTTCCAGCCTCTGCCAATGACCCAGTTCCAAAGTCACTTCCACATTTTCTTTATTTTTATAATAGCACCCCACACCTGGTACCAATTTACTGTATTAGCCTGTTCTCATGCTGCTATAAGGACATACCTGAGACTGGGCAATTTATAAAGGAAAGAGGTTTAATTGACTCACAGTTCTGCAGGGCTGGAGAGGCATCGGGAAACTTACAATCATGGTGGAAGGGAAGGCAAACACGTCCTTCTTCACATGGCATCAGGAGAGAGAAGAATGAGAGCCAAGTGAAGCAGGGAGCCCCTTATAAAACAATCAGATTTCATGAGAACTCACTATCACAAGAACAGCCTGGGAGAAGCTGCCCCTATGATTCAATTACCTCCCACTGGGTTCTTCCCTCAACACATGGGGATTACTGGATCTACAGTTCAAGATAAGATTTGAGTGGGTCCACAGCCAAGCCATAGCAAAGGTCTTGGTAGGACTTAATTCATTGAAGTGATCTTAAAATGTTACCTTCAGCTACTAAGTCTGTCAAGCAGAGCGATGTTCACAAGCAAGGACATAAGGAAATTAAACTGCAAGATTGTTGAGGGTCTTCCAATAATTCGGGGATGGCTGGTTTATGGGGTGCAAGAGAATAACATTTAACTAAATGAAAGAGCCAATTACAGTACAAGTTCTAAAGCCCTGAGTATCATTATTATTGCTTATCTCTATATCCCAAGCAGTAACTAACACAATGCCTTACACATAGTTTGTGTTCAATTAATGTCTATTATATTTATTCATTAATTTTGATTAGTCTAGGACTTTTATAATGATAGAGAGTTTAGTTTCACCATTTTTTTGAGTAGTCTAAAAAAAAATCTCTCTCTGTACCTTCTTCAACCAGTCTATGACTAGGTTTTTTTGTAGGTATTTTATTAATAGATACCAAACATTGTAACATCTTGACATTCAGATTCCAAAGATACCCTAGAAGAGCAGAGTTGCACTTCCTCTCACTCACTTTGCATTCCTCCTAAGAAATACTTGCCCCTAACTCAAAGGAGAGAAGGAGTCAGGGCTCTTTCAGCATTAAAATTCTCTAGAATTTTCTGGGAGAGGCACATGTTCTGAGTCTGAGGAGAAGTGTTCTGGTTGTTGTTTATAAATTGTTTTCATCTTCTATTTCTTAGATTATAAATCTATATTTTATAATACTTCCTACTATTATGAGGATTTCATTGACAAATTATCTTACAATAACCACCCATATATTCATGCATGGCCCAATTCACCTTCCTTTGCTTTCATATGTAGAATTTCCTTAATGATGCTTTCTAAAGAGAGGTAAGATCCCCCACCTGTGTAAGTGGGTCAAGCACATTTGCTCCAAATAAATGAAGATATTTCACATTTCGTTTTTCACACCCACCCACAATTCTTCTTCCAGAGGTACTCCACTAAACTGTTTCTTACTTTGGGACAATACTAATATGGTTCCTTGCAATCTTTCTCTTCTAATATATGCTAATATAAAAGCAAAGTTAAATATATTCATATATCCAGAGTTGCTTATTCTTCTGATTTCAAATATGTCAGAAAGCTCTTAACACATTTAGTTACTAATCCTCAAAACTAACAAAATAGATATTCAGAGATTACAACATGATCTAATGGAGAAAATATGAAATCAATAAGCTAAAATTTTTATATGATAAATAGATTCATTAAAACCATGGATTTGAAAAAAAAAAGTTTTGATGTCTTCTGTTTTTGTTCCAGACCATTTTGTCCCTGAATCATTTTAACAAATGAGAAAGTACAAACATGAGGGTCAAAATATGCTTAGATTCCATGCACCTTTTAATTCCTATTAAATACAAAGAGCAAACTGTTCTTAGATGTTACTTGCGTTGCTCTCAGTCTGCCTCCCAAAGCTGGGAAAAAACCAATGTCCAGTTAAATCCTATAACCTGAGCCGGTGTTACCTGCTCCTGTTGGAGGCAAATGACAAAACATGTATCTACTGTGACATTGAATGTGCTGCAGCAGCTGAAGGAAGCCCCAGTCCTCCCAACCCCATTCTACTTTTTCCTGGGTCTATGAAGGTAAATGAAAGGTACCCAAGTTTCCATAATTCTTTGCTGAGTAAAGGCCCTTGTCCAGGCATTTGTCTAATCCTCAAATAAAAGAAAGAATCCTTCCGAATATATTCAGAATCAGCAGAGTAAATCAGCAGGATCCTTAAACAGTTCAGGTAGAAGAACTTGCAATTTTAAGCAAATAAGGAACTATTTTACCAAAAAAAAAAAAAAAAAAAATGCATCTACTGATCACTGGCAGAATGTAAATGGAAAAAAAAAATGGTCATAAAAGTTATCAATATTGCTTTTTCTTATAAAAAGCATAAATGAAAACATGAAACTAGGCAATATGAAGGTCAGGCCTCTGTCGTCCATTTTCCAATGCCATAGTGGACTTCACTATTTTTACCCTGGATTTCTAAATTAGCTTTCTAACTGATTTATCACTCTCTCTATTCTCCTTGCAATCTGTCTTCTATAATTCTGGAATGATTTATTTTTCTAAAACATAAACCTGATCAAGTCACATTGCTGATCAGTCCGTTCAAGTTATTTCTGCCTGTGTTTCTATCACTTCCTGTTGTGCCTTCCATTGTAGGCTTTACTTTCTCCATACTGACATGTACATAGTGCCTAAAATTACTATGATTTTTCATTTAACTATATGCACTCACTATCTCATATTTCAGAGATCCTATAAGATTTGCTATACTTTTCTTAAAAGATTTCCTGACCAAGAGATCAAACAAGGGTAGAAACAACCCCTGCTCAAAACAAATGAAGGATTCATGCTAATTATATCCGTTTTAATGTTGCCCTTGATTTTACAGCCTCACATTTGCTTTTGACTGTGCATTTGCTGAGGACAGGAACTGTGTCTTGGCAATCATGTATCTTCAGTGCCCAGTACAGGGCTTGACACAAAGCAGGCAACAGAAATGTTTTCTTTTGTTGTGTTTTTACATAAATAAATCCTTCAAAGAGTGGAAGATACAGAAAAGAAAATGAATGGCATACAATATCAATTGCAGTTTTGATGACATCTCTATACTTGTAGTGAATATGACCGTGATATTTATACTGAAGATTTAAATCATAAGAGAAACCTTAAGAAATGAGGGGCAGTATTGGAAAAAGTGTGATGATAAGGTGGGTGGCAGTCTAAACCTGCACACTGCTGGATATATTCAGAAGGACTAATTCATGCAGGCTGGACAGACATTTCAAATGTCAACCCTTCCAGATCAAAACTGGCAAAAGCAATTGAAATCATAGGAGAGAAACACACTTAAAAGTGAATATGTAAGAGCACTCTACTAGAAAACCATTTTAAAATAAATAACTCAAAGCTGAGGATTATGGAGACTAAACATACAGTTAAGTTTCTTGGCACAAAACAGTAAGATGACCAGACTACATTTAACTTATAGACTCTACTTCCTTTAAAATGTCATGAGCAATCAAAAGAAGAAATGGCCTTTAGTTCTTCCTCCAAGAGATATCTTTCTATTTGGCTAAGCAGAATTTGAAAAGTTGCCACAAGCAATTCAAATAAAAATTTAAGTAAATGTTGTAAACTGGTCCTGTTTGGACAATTATCCACCATCCAGGATCATCTGTGACAGTTTCCACTATGTTTGCTGTTATGCAGAAAATGAAAGTCCACATGTTTAAGAAAAAAATAACACTATTCCACTTGTCTGAAAGCAATGATACAGTAGTAAGGATTCACTTTATATGACCTTGGAACTCATATAACCAGTAATGAATATTTCCCATGGAAAGGTAAATCGGTCTCCTTTTTGTGTCTTGTAATGACTGGTTCTAAAAGCCGCTTGCTTACATAAAGGGTTGAAAAATGGTGGGGTGAGCGAAGAAAGCAGTCTGTTATTCCAAAATCACAGACTCTCCCACTGGGTAGACAGGACTCTCTAGGACACTGTTTAAAAATCGTTCCATGGGTGGGTTGTAAGGGGGCTGATGATTCCCAAAATCTATTCCCAGTTGTTTTCATGTGTTCATTTGTCAGGAGAGGGAGTCTATAATTTTATCTGACTTTCAAAGTATTAGGTGATTTCTTCCCCAAATTAAGAAAGAATGAACTCATCCCACCACCTCTTTGGCCTCTAGTAATGCATGTTATAGCCCAATGCCTTGTATTTAGAATGCTGTCCTGGAATACTCCAAGATAAAATTTGGGGACAATGGGTGTTATTTTCCAAAGAACCTGCTGGGTCTCAAGGGATGCAGCTGCTTGTTTTTGTATTTTAATGTTATGTGGTTTGCTATGTGCTGCTGTAATGGATGGAAGTGGGGGAGCCTGGTTCACCTGAGCTTGTTTTGAAATGAAGATATGCCTTTTTGTCTGCAGGAAGACAGCTGCAGGGTTAGGCTCCGTTAATCAAAACTCCAGCGCTGGCTGACTTCTAAGGAGATCCATTGTCTTAATCCATTCAGACAACTATAATAAAATATCATGAACAAGGTGGCTGATAAACATCATTTATTTATCACAGTTCTGAAGACTAGAAGTCCAACATCAAGGCTTGCCAGCAGATTCAGTGTCTAGTGAAGGCCCTCTTCCTGGTTTGTAGGTGGTACCTTCTCACTGTATCCTCGCATGGCAGAAGGGGCCAACGAGCTCCCTTGGGGCATATGTTTTAAGGGCACTAATCCTATTCATGAGGGCTCCACCCTCATGACCGAGTCACGTCCCCAATGGCCCCACCTCCTGATATTGTCACCTTGGGAGTTAGGATTTCAATACATGACTTTGGGGGCACATAAACATTGAGACCATAGCACCCAAGAGAATCCAGGAGAAATATTCCGAGAGAATCCTTCTGAAATATAGCTCTGATGGAAAACAATTCAGTTAGTGATTGCAGAATCCCAAGAACATGATCAAAACCCTGTTATAAAGCCTCCGGAAAGCTACAGTCATTGTGGGAAAACTCCCATGATGAGGAACTAGCACTTTTCATAACCACACTTCCAATTTTGGATTCATATGCCTGTGCTCTTTATATCAATTTGTTTTTCCTGAATCAGCTGGTATTGTCTGTGCCCATTTTAGGTTCTATGTTCAATGAGACTTGACAAAAGTGTAAACCCATGTAACTACCAGCACAATCAAGATACAGAACATTACCATCATCCTATAAGTTGACTCATGCTCTTTGCAGACAGTCACTCCCACCAACCGCAGGGAAACCACATTCCTATCACTATAGATTAGTTTTCTGTAGTCTAAAAGTTTATACAAATGTAATCATACGGTACTTATTATATATTTACTACATACTTACTTTGCTCAACATGTTTTTGAAAGCCATTCACAGTGTTGCTTGTATTAGGAGCTTCTTGATACACACACACACACACACACACACACACACACACAAAGTTGTGATTTTTATTACAAGTGTGTCCTGTGGAGGCTCTAGAGAACAAACCATTTCCTTGCCTTGTTCAGCTTCTAGAGCCTCAGTCCTTGCATTCCTTGGCTCATGAACCCTTACTTTATCTCCAAAGCCAACAATGTACCATCTTCAAATCTCTCTCCACCTTGGTCTCATTGCCCTCTCCTAAGTGGGTTATCTCCCTCTCCCTCCTTCTTCTAAGGAAGATTTGTGATCATGCTTAGGACCCACAAAGATAAGCCAGAATAGCCTCCCCATCTCAAGATCCTTAATTACATCACATCTGCAAAGTCCATTTGGCCCCGTAAGGTAATATTTATAGATTCCAGTGATGAGGACCTGGAAATTTTGGGGAGGCATACTTTAGCCTACTACAATGACCAAGTCAGAGAGTGAAGAATCCAGTTAACATCCAGGAACTATATCATACCATGGCATTTTAAGGGTTGTATTTTGCTTTTATTGCAACTGATTTTTTGTGCACAAATGACATTCATTCTTACTCCATGTCAACTCAGGAACTAAATTATATTTTACATTAAATATTAATAATCACAACCGAATTTACCTGACTCTCAGGTTGCATTTCTTCCAGTCTATTATTCCTTACACCTGCAGTTCTGCATGTTAATTCTACCAAGAAGTTATCTTGCCTAAGCATTTATGATCTTTTCCCCTTTTTACATTTTGTGACAAACTTCAGCTCTCCAAGCAGCAGCTATTCCTAAAGTTCACTGGGTGGGTTCACAGTAGATGTTCCCAGGGTTTGAATCTTATCTCTGCTTATCACCTGTTGGGCGAAGTTTAAGTTACTCTACATTTCAGTTTGACATTTCAGTTTGACCAAATATTTGCTAAATTAATACAGAGTGGCAAATCAAAAAATAGTGACTATATATGTGTGTGTATTTGTTTTATATAAATATATATATACATTTAATTGCAATAAGAACACTTAACAAGAGATCTACTGTCAATACATTTTTAGATGTACAATACATAATTGTTGACTATAGGTACTGTGTTGTACAGCAGATCTTTAGAGCTTATGCATCTTGCCGACTGAAGCTTTACTAACTCTCCATTTCCTTCTTCCTACATCCCCCAGCAAACATCATTTGATTCTATGAATTTTACAAATTTAGATAATTCAGATAAGTAGAATCACGTACTATTTATCTTTCTGTGATTGACTTATTTCACTTAGCATAATGTTCTCAAGGTTCCTCCGTGTTGTCTCATATTGCAGAATTTCCTTTTTTTAGAGGATGACTAGTATTGCATTGCATGAACATGCATTTTCTTTATACATTCATATGCCAATGAATATTTACAGTTTCCACGATTTTGCTATTGTGAATAATGTTGCAATGAATATGGAAGTGCAAACGTCTCCTCAAGATCCTGATTTCAATTCTTTTGGATAGATACTACTGTTTCCCATAGTGACTGCACCGTTTTGTATTCCCACCAACAGTGTGCAAGGGTTTCAATTTCTCCACATCCTCACCAGCACTTACTGTCTTTTGGTTTTTGGGTTGTTATAATAGCCATCTTCACAAGTCTGAGCTGATACCATATTGTAGTTTTGATTTGCATTTCCCTGATGATTAGGGATGGTGAGCATTTTTTTTTTCATATAACTGTTGGCCATATTTATGTCTTTTTTGGCAAAATATCTATTCGAGCCTTTAGCTCATTTCTAATTGGGTTATTAGTTTTTTCACTCAAGTTATAGAAGTTCCTTGTGTATTTTGGAGATTAACCCCTTATCAGATATATGGTTTACAAATATTTTATCACATTTTGTAGGTTGCCTTTTCACTCTGTTGATTACTTCCTCTGCTGGGTAGGAGCTTTTTAGTTTAATGTAGTTCCACTTGTTAATTTTTGCTTTTGTTACCTGTGGTTTTGGTGTCATAGCCATGAAATCATTGCCAAGACGAAAGTCCTAGCCAGAGCAATTAGGCAAGAAAAAAAAAAAAAAAGAGGCATTGACATCAGCAACAAACAAGTAAAAGTGTCCTGGTTTGCAAATGACATGATCTTATATAGAGAAAACCTTGAGGACTCCATAAAAAAACTGTTTAATAAATGAATTCAGAAAGTTGCAGCATACAAAATGAACATACAAATATCTGACCATGTGCAGCAGCTCATGCCTGTGATCCCAGCACTTTGGAAGGCTGAGGCAGGAGGATCCCTTGAGGACAGGAGCTCAAGACCAGCCTGGGCAACAAAGCAAAACCCTTTCTCTACAAAAAATAAAAATAAAAAAATTAGCCAGGCATGGTGACACAGGCCCGTAGTCCCAGCTACTCAGGAGGCTGAGGCAGGAGGATTGATGGAGCTTAGGAGTTTGATGCTGCAGTGAGCTTTGATTATGCCACTGCACTGAAGCCCGGGCAACAGGGTGAGACTCTGTCTCTAAAAAAAAAAAAAAAAGAAAAAAAAATTAAAATTAAAATTAAAAAGTTATCCTTTCAGTAAGAAATAGCTTATGGTAGAAGAAAAAAAAAATCAGTTGCTTTTTCTGTACATTAACAATGAACCATCAGAAAAGGAAATTAGAAAAACAATCCATTTTCATTAGCACCAAAAAGAATAACTATCTAGGAATAAACTTAACTGAGGAGGCGAAATGCATGTATACTAAAAACTAAAACATGAATGGAAGAAGTTAAGACACAAACAAATGGAAAGACAGCCTGCATTAGAAGAGCTAATATTGTTAAAATGTCCATACTACCCAAAGCAATCTACTAACTCAGTGTAATCCCTATCGAAATCTAAATGACATTTTTTACACAAATAGAAAATACAATTTTAAAATTCATATAGGGCCACAAAAGACCATGAATAGCCAAATAAATCTTGAGAAAGGACAAAACTGGAGGCATCACATTTCCTGATTTCAAAATACAAATCTAGAGTAATCAAAACATTATGGTACTGACATAAAGATGGACATAGAGATGAACAAAACATACAGATGAACAAAACAGAATAGAAAACTGAGAAATAAACCCACACACCATGATCAGCTGATCTTCACACACATGCCAAGAATATACAATGGGAGAAGGATAATCTCTTCAACAAATGGAAACTGAAAAACTGGATATCCACATGCAATCAACTGAAATTAAACCCTTATCTTAAACCATACATAAAAATTAACTAACAATAGATTAAAGACTTACAACATAAGACATGAATTTTTAAAACTCCTAGAAGAAAACATAAAGGAAAAGCTTCAAGACTTTTTCGTTATATTGTGATGTCTTTCTGACTTCACATATAGATAATAGTGAAGCTGAATTTTCAGAAACTTCACACCGAAGCTATCATTGATGTGATTCATTTCAATTTAACCTGTTTTTATAGCATCTACTATAAGCAATGATCTGGGTATTGCACGGAATCCACTGCGGAATAGAATCAACCCCACACCTTAATAAGGTCATGGTCTAGTGGTGAAAGCAGGTAATGACAATACAAGGTGATTAGAACCATAAAATCAAGGAGCTTTAAATATGATATTTGATGGTATTAAGGAATTATTAGTTTTGTGATGTGTGATAATAGCATGGTGATTATGTTAAACCAACCCTTATTGATTAAAGACTCAATTCATTTTCTATTCCCACCATAACAAATTACCACAAAACTGACGACTTAGAAGAGCACAAATCTATTCTCCTAACGTTCTAGAAGTCAGAAGTTTGAAAGAAGTCTCATAGGTCTAAAATCCAGGCATTCACATGACTGGTCCTTCTACAGGCTTCCGGGTGTGAATCCATCCTTGGCCTCTTCTAGCTCCTGGAGGCTGTGGCCGAGATTCCTTGACTGGTGACCACATCACTCCAGTCTGTTTCCATTGTAACTGTCACATTGCAGGTCTCTGATTTTAGTCTGCCTGCCCTCTTCTTCTAAGGATCCTTGGGATTACATGTGTCTCTCCTAAATCACATCCAGGATGATCCCCCATCTCAAAGTCTTTAATTTAATCACATCTGCAGATGTGTTAATATAAAGTCTTCTCTTCACAGGTACTGTATCTTAGATGGGGGTGTTGGGAGGACACTTTTTTTTTTTTTTTTTTTTTTTTTTTTGATACGGAGTCTCATTTTGTTGCCAGGCTGGAGTGCAGAGGTGCAATCTCAGCTCACTGCAACCTCCGACTCCCGGATGCAAGCAATTCTCCTGCCTCCCGAGTAGCTGGGACTACAGGCATGTGCCACCACGCCCGGCTATAGAGACTGGGTTTCACCACGCTGGTCAGGATGGTTTCGATCTCTTGACTTCATGATCCGCCCGCCTCGGCCTCCCAAAGAGCTGGGATTACAGGCGTGAGGCACCACGCCCAGCTGGGAGGACACTTTTTGCACAGGAAAGCAGAAATGCTTTTCAGATGTATTGGTTTTCGAAGTTATTGCCTAAGAGTTTCTCTGGAACAATCCATATTTTGTAGGACACAATTACAGCCCAGAGGAAAATCTCACTTTGTAGCAACATATCTTGGCTTCTAGAAAAACAAACAAACAAATAGGCCCACAAGGGTTTATTTTAAAATATGGTGAGGGAAATGTAGGCAAGCTGAGGGAGATCTTGCTTTTGAAGAACTAGGCCTGATAGCCAGTGGACCTGGCATCTTCTCAGGGTTTCTGGACTCTCACAAGCTCACAGTTCATGGTAAATTCTCTGAGAAAGGATTTCCACCTCGCCACATTCCCAGTCCTCTCCCCTTCCCTCTAGCTAAGGACCTGAGTGTCCGCAGGGCGGCGCCCCGCGCCAGGGTTTGGTTCCTTTTACCTCCGGGTGCCTCTGTTCTGCGCCTTCCAACCTTTCTTCTCCCTGACTTGCTTCGCTTTCTCAGGTGAGGGTACCTATTTCTTTTGTCATTTTGCACAGAAAATGTAAACGTTTCCTACTCTAAAAAGGTCATCTTTAAAATTTTCTTATAAAAACAATAAGATATTCCCACAACTTTTTCTCTCTAAATGCTATTACTGCGGTATAAAAACAAAAAAGGAACAAGTTCCTCAAAGATTTCATTTTCACGGATGCAACTGTAATTATTCATGTTACCAGAAGATGGCAGTGCACCATTAATAACAGTGGCGCATCCCTTAGAACAAAATGGCTTATTCAATTTTTTGGAGCTTGGTAGACCTAGGTACTAAACAAATGTTACTGGATCTGTTGCTAAGTGCAAGGTTCTTCTGGGTTGCGTTAGTTAATACAGGAGACAAAAGCTGCTGTGATGGAGAGTGCTAAACTAAACTTGCAAGCACAATTAAGAAGAGAGAATTGTCCCAGTCTTGTCTTTTAAAATTTCATCTCACCCCTCCTCATTCATTGAAAGTCACATTTCTGAGAGAAAATATTATAGCAAAAGGAAGGAAGGAAAACAAAATACAACCAAATTCTCTTGTAAATGAGGATACTTTAAAAAGGCAAAGTGATTTGCCCAAACACACTGGTAATGATTAGCTCCAAGTCTGTTGACCAACATTTTCTCTATCCATGGTACCACACTGATTCTTGAAATGACAATTTCAGGGATTAAGAATTCCAGTCCTTGCCCCATCACTGACCTTTTGTGAGCTCTTAAGCAAATTATTTAATTACTTTTATGTAAAAAGTAAGGCATTGGACTAGGTAAGTTCAAGCATTTTTAACAAGGGAATTTTTTTTTCCTTTTTTTTCATTTTAAGACGCCTATTCAGAAGTTCAAAACCTAAAATAAAAGAAAATTCTAGAGTTGAAAGAGACGTTTTCCTCTTGAGTTTCCTCCTTTCTCCCCCAGAATCTTAGGCTTCCTCAGAGCACAGTTTGTAAACTATCAGACTGGGTGACCTTTCAGCTCTAAAGATTAATTATCCCTCAAGTTCATTGAATTAATTGTGAGATAGCACTAAAATACCCTCAAAAGTGATTACTGTTTGGTAAGAAACAAAAGCAACAACAACAAAAAACTAAATCCTGAAGATGATGACAAACTGGTATAGTCAGTTGTTAAGAACAAAGAGAAACTGACCTTTGAAGCACTTTCAATATTTTTCAACACAATGCCTCTGAATAATGACATTATCTTCATGTTTTACAGGGTCCTTAAACACGCTCAGCCAGGTTTCCGCTGTGAACATCCTGTGGCACATGCTCTCAGAAATCAGAAGTTTGCCTGTGGAGAACACTGTGGCTCCGTTGCATTTAGGCAACAGACTTTTGGCTGTAGTAAGTGCCAAAAGCCAGAGGTGGTATGGCTTATGCTGCACCATGGTGTATTGGGCCAAAGAGCTCTGGAAACCATTCAACCACATGCCCATCAGCAGTGATGGGAAGGGCAACTTAAGGTCAAAGGACTATGGGAGGGTGTCTAAGATGGGCCTTAGAATTAGTCTTCCTGGGTTTACAACCGAGCTCTAACACCTTTGACAAGTCACTTTGGTTTCTAAATTTTAATTTGGGATAATAACATTACTTCCTAGGAATGAAAAGACCTCACAGGGCAAGTAATAGCAGTGTATGAACACCAAGTAAAAGTTTCTGTTTTCTTCCACAGGATTCCTGCAAATATCTCCAGGCTGGGCTCCTCATCGGTCCTCCACCTTTCAATCCATCCTCCACACAACGGACTGAATGACCTTTAAAATATATGTCAGATCACATTGCTTGCTACATGTTTAAACCTTTCAATGACTCTTTCTTGCACTTCCAAGAAAATTCACATTCCTCACACTGACCTACAGGCACCGCATGATCTTCCTTGTCCACTCTCTGACTTTAATTGGCACTTGCTGACCATATTCCAGCTGCACAGGCCTTCAGACAGTTCCGGGAATAGCCTAAACCTTTTCCAGTCTTTAGAACTCTTGTGTGTACTTTTTTTCCCTTTCCCAGAACACACTGGCATTTCCTAAAGTCTCAGCTAAAATATTTCTCCTCAGAGAGGTCTTCTCTGGCCACCCTATCTAAAGTATCAACAGTAAAGTACACCTTATTCTTTCGCACAGGGCTTGGAAATGTTTGACCTGTAGGCCAAACTGGCCCACCATGTTGTTTTTCTAAATAAAATTTTGTTGGAAAGCAGCCATTTTTATTCATTTAAGTATTAACCATGACTGTTCTGGTGTCACAGTGGCCAAGTTAAATAGTTGCAAAGCCTTTTATCTGGCCCTTTATAGAAAAAGTTTATCAACCTCTGATCTATAAAGTAAGCATGCACTCCCATCAGCATCTCTTCATTTCTGTTTATTCTCCAGTACCTTCAGGTAGTTGCTTTTTAAATTATGTTTAAGTCTTATAGTTATTTTCTTCAGGGTAAGTCGTCCTGTGGAATCTTTTTTCCGTTATACCCAGAAGCCGATTCTAGTTATTTTAAAAATTCTGTTCAATAGTTCCGATATCTGAAACATCTCTAAGTCTTGTTCTATAGTTGATTCATCTCTTGAAAATGGGTCATTTTCCCCTATTTTAAACTTTATATATCTTATATTTTGTATTGAATGTCTAATATTATGTGTAGAAGAATGATGAAAACTGAGGTAAATAGTATTTATATGTAGTAATAGGCACCAGTTAACATTACTGGTTGTTACAGTGGTAACAATGGTTACCACATTTCTGTCTGCACAATAGTATGGCAGGTTGTGTCATTATAGTCAATAGTTATGCAGAGTTTGGTATTTTACATTGCTTTTATAACCTGTATACCACAGTCTTCAAAATCCTTGACAGGATATTTCTGTTTCCTTGTGTCGTGTGAGCATCTTTTGGAGGCCTATGGAAACAAGCCTGCACGTAAGTGTGAGCTCACCTTGCATGGACTTATGGTTATTTTAAGTTGATATGCTAGCTCACACTTGGCTTTCAGTATGTTTTCTCATTTTTAGCTGACTTTCTCTTAGTTTATTTAATGGCAACCGCCTTTCTCTCATGTTCTGTCAAAACTGAAATAGTCCTTGGACCCCATCTCTCCTCAAAGATTCTTGCCACCCTTTGGAATCAGTTTGTTTATTTGGCTTACAATGTCAGCTCTCTGATATGATCAAGAAAAGGTACAGTTTTATAGATTATCTGCATTTTCTCATAGGTAGAGTGACATTCTTGTGTAGCTTTCTAAACAAAAGCAGAATGCCAGTACCCACATTCTAAAATTTGCCCTCCTTTCAAATGGGCAGAGACAAAAACATAATTTATGCCAGTAAGGTTAAAAAAGAAGCATGGCATTGTAAATTGACACTTGGTGCTATAGACTGAATGTTCCCCACCCCCACCCCCCTTCTGCCCCAACCAAATTCATATGTTCAAACTTAATCCCCAGGGTGATGGTATTTGGAGGTGGGGCCTTTGGGAGGAGATTAGATCATCAGGTGAGAGCCCTCATGATGGCACTGGTGCTTTTATGAAAGAGGTCCCAGAGGGCTCCCTCCTCCCTCCTGCCATGTGATGACACAGCAAAAAGATGTGATTTATAAAACAGGAAGCAGGCCCTTAGCACACACCGAATCTGCTGGTGTCTTGGTCTTGGACTTGCAGCCTCCAGAACTGGGACCATCAAATTTCTGTTGTTTATAAGCCACCCAGTCTATGGTGTTTTTTCATAGCAGCTCCAATGGACTGAGACAGTTGGGTAGTAAATTTGTATAACCAGTCTAAGAAGGATTTTGAAAATATGTAGAAAGTGTCATACAGTCTGATTGTTTTGATGTAATATTTCTACTTCAAGTGATCTAATCAGAGATCCTGAGAAATATTCTTATAGAAGGATATTCACTACAATATTATTTATTTATTTATTTAATTGACAAAAATTGTATATATTATTTATAGCATATTGTTTTGAAATATGTATACATTGTGAAATGGCTAAATCAAGCTAATTAATATAAACATTATCTCCCTTACTTACCTTTTTTGTGGTGAGGATAATTGATATCTATTCTTTTAGCAATATTTGAGAGTACAATACATTGTTATTAATGATAGCCACCATGTTGTACAATAGCGAACAGTATCTCCTCACTCTCATCCATAGCCCCTGGTAACTCTAATTCTATAAGTTCAAGTTTTTTAGATTCTACATATAAGTGAGATCATGTAGTATTTGTCTTTCTGTGCCTGGCTTATTTCACTTACCTAAAGATCTCCAGGTTAGGATCTCCAGGTTCATCCATATTGTCTCAAGTGAGAGAATGTCCTTATTTTTCCTTAGGCTGA
This sequence comes from Piliocolobus tephrosceles, assembly GCF_002776525.5. NCBI lineage: Eukaryota > Metazoa > Chordata > Mammalia > Primates > Cercopithecidae > Piliocolobus > Piliocolobus tephrosceles. The sequence continues at coordinate 41,458,978 of NC_045438.1, forward strand.
ATTGTATTTCATTGTACATATACCACATTTTCTTTATCCATTCATTTATTGATGGACACTTAGCTTAATTTATGTGAATAATGCGCTGGTGAATATGGTAGCACACATATCTCTTCCATCTACTGATTTCATTTCCTTTGGATCTACCCAGTGGTGGGTTTGCCAGATCACGTGGTAGCTTGATTTTTAATGTTTTTAGGAACCTCCATACTGTTTTTCATAATGACCAAACTAATTTACATGCTCAAAAACACACCACACTATTATCAAATAATGGAGACAAACTAGATAACCAACAGTAGAAAAGTATTTTTAATAAATTGAGATCCAACCATATAAGGAAATATTATGCAAATATTAAAATACTTCACTGAACAATATTTACTGAGATAACGATCATAATATAATGTTAAATATCAAAACCAAAACTATATATATAAATTATATATATATACACACACACACACACACACACACACACATTCAATTTTGTTGGGAGTTACTAACAAACTTTGAAATTAAGGGTTTTTTTTTGTGTGTGTGTGTATACATATATACACACACACAAAAATATATATACACCCAACTTTAAAAAAACTTAAAAAAGCTAAGTTTTTTTTTGTGTGTATATATCTCACTGGTGCCTATAAGTTTTTTGTGGAGATAGAGATATATATGTGTGTATATATATATATATCTCACTGGTGCCTGTAATCTTTTTTGTGGAGATATATATTGTTTGCGTGTGTGTGCATGTATATATATATATACACACACTCATATATATACACATATACATACACATATATATACACATATACATACTTACAAAGTTTATTAGTTACAACAGTTAAACCAGTATCTTTACAGTGAAGAAATCTGAAAGACAACACCTTAATCAAGCAATTATAGTTAATATCACCAGTAACGGGATAGAATTCTGTTATGTGCCTCCTAACACGATGCACTGAGAAAGATGCAATATTTTGTGATGTTCCTGCCAGAAATGCAAAGCCTCAGTCTAATTATGAGGAAGTATTAGACGAACCTAAGTCGAAGGACATTTTACAAAATAGATGGTCTGTACTCTTCAAAAGTGTCATGGCCAAAATGTAAGTCTGAGGAAGTTTCTACATTAAAGGAGACTAAAGAAACATGAAAGTTAAATACAAAGTGTAATCCTGAATTGGATTCCAGGCCAGAAACATGAAATACATACATATGTACATACCAACATATTCATATACACATACATGCATATAATTTTTGTTACAAATGGTATTATTGGGACAGTTGGCCATGTTTGAATAAGCTCTAGGGATTGGACACTATTGCTGTGCCACTGTTAATTTGATTTTGATGCTATATTGTGGTTATATAAAATAATACCCTTGTGTTTAGGAAATTAACTGAAGTACACTAAAGTGTTTATGCATAATTGGTCATGATGTCTGCAACTTACAACTTATTCTCAAGTAGTTTAGAAAAAAATTGTCTATCTTTGTGATATTGCGATATAATAAGAAATGTGTATTTGGTCTTCATCCCAGGTTCCTGGTACAAAACTTCTAACACTCTTGTATCTTCCTGAATAATAGAACTCCTAGGAAAATCATTTGTTGTAATAGTCTATCTTAGTTCCTCCTTGGTTCCTGACAGAAGAGCTTCTAAGACTTTGGAACCTCTGGAGCGATAAGAGTATCTTCTTTTTTTTTTTTTTTTTAGACAGAGTCTCACTGTGTTGCCCAGGGTGGAGTGCAATGGCACAATGTTGGCTCACTGCAACCTCCACCCCCCAGGTTCAAGCGATTCTCATGCTTCAGCCTCCCAAGTAGCTGGGATTACAGGTACCCACCACTACATCCAGGTAATTTTTTGTATTTTTAGTAGAGACAGGGTTTTGCCATGTTGGCCAGGCTGGTCTCGAACTCCTGACCTCAGGTAGTCCTCCTGCCTCAGCCTCCCACAGTGCTGAGATTCCAGGTGTGAGCCACCATGCACAGCCAGGAGTATCTTTTTGTATGTTGATGAGATGACTGGTGGCCGAAAGCCCCTAGATAGCTCCACAATGAAGGCTGTTGCCAGAGGAACCAACCATGTGATTAGAGAATTGGGACTTTCAGCCCCATTCCCACCCACAACCTCTGGGGAGGACAGGGAGGCTGGAGAATGGCCAGTGACTTAATTAATCATGCCTGCATGATGGAGTCTGCAGAAGAGTCCTAAATGACGTGGTTTGGGGAGCTTCTGAGATAGTGAACATACAGAGGTGCTAGGAGGGTGGCCGGCCCAGGGAGGGCATGAAAACTTCATGCTCCTTCCCCCATACCTTGCCCTCCATACCTCTTCATCTGGCTGTTCATTTGTATCCTTTATAATAAACCAATCAATGTAAATGAAGTGTTTCCCTGGGTTCTGTAAGTCACTGTAGCAAATTATTGAACTGAGGAGGGGGTCATGGAACCCCTAGTTTACAACCAGCCAGTCTGAAGTACAGGTGGAAACCCGGGACTTGTGATTGGCATCTAAAGTGGGAGCGGTCTTGTGGGACTGAGTTCCTTAACTTGCAGGATCTTAAACTAACTCCAGGTGGATAGTGTCAGAATTGAAACGACCTGTAGGTCACTCAGCTGGTGTCCACAGAAAACTAAAGAAGTGCTGAGTGTAGAAAATTCACATATTTGATATCAGAAGTATTGTGCATATCCAGGAAGACAAGTTTTCCCTTTTTAATCTCTATTTTTATCTACCGAGCTATTATCTATACAGAAGAAAGTAAGATTAAATGATAAAACAAATGTGGTCAGATGTTGACAGTTCTGAATTTGGGTTAAAAGTATACAAAAAGACTTTATACTACTTTTGCAACTTGTCTACAAGACTAAAATTGTTGTAAAATATCATGCAATAATATGTAGACCATAGGTTTTAGAGTGGCCAATGGAAAATATTATGATTCAGTGCTCACGCATCAGTATTATTTCATGGTAAATTATATTTACCTTTGCAGGATGAAGCACAGTAAATTCACAGAAAGGCATAATAGTTTTGTGCCCCACCCCCATATACACATAGTAAAAAAGAGCTGCAAGTCTCTGTAGAAACATGTCAGCCGGGCGCGGTGGCTCAAGCCTGTAATCCCAGCACTTTGTGAGGCAGAGACGGGCAGATCACGAGGTCAGGAGATCGAGACCATCCTGGCTAACACGGTGAAACCCCGTGTACTAAAAAATACAAAAATCTAGCCGGGCGAGGTGG
>NC_045438.1:41462335-41466463 GCF_002776525.5 Piliocolobus tephrosceles
AAAAGAAGAGAGAGAGAGAGAAAGAGAGATGAGCCCTAATAGAGTTCATGGCTGTCTGTGAGCCGTTGAATGCACCTGAATGGGGAAGTGCTTGAGGTTGCGTAATATCAGCTGATGCTTACAAACTGTTACTTCAAGGTCAATCATGATGTGGCTGCCTCCAAGGGAATACAGCTGTTCAATACTCCAGGCTTGCTAATTTGGGGATCACTGGATCTTGCCTGGTGGCTAAACCCTAGTTCTGTTCACACCACCACAAAGAGAGAACCTCACCTCCAAAGGCATGAAGTGGTAAGACACCAAGACAGAATGATACCACTGCTACCTGGAGCACAATACAGTGAAGCATGTGTGCAGAATTAGTACTGGCACAATGCTGGACAGGTGACAGACAAATTTGTGCAAGCTTCTATAATGATTATGCTATTTAATTAGTGGATACCTGACCAGTGTTAAAATCTGGAAGAGAATCAAATACCACAAAGTTTACAATTTCCTTTTCTGGGAACATTTTCTCTATTAAATGGCATCAATGACAAGCTAAAATACAGTCCTTTATCTATTAGCTATTTCACTTCTCTTTTCCTGAAAGAGTTACTCAAAGGCACGTGAAGAGGTTTCTTCCTCCATGCCTTGTCTCCAACTCCTGTAGATCGATTTATGCCCCACACCTGGTGCTGCTAAGCACATTACAGTGCCTCATGTTCCCATGAACAAAACCGTGTGTGAGGGTGGGAGTAAATGTGGGAGAGGGAATGTCACACAGTTTAATTATTTAGTAGGAGGGGAATAACTCAAAGTACAGTACTCTGGTGTAAAGGGATCTTCATGATGCATGGTTGAGAAATGTCTGGACTCATTAAGTGCTGAGCTTTCCAAGGCTTGTCATTCTGTAAGACACCTGTTCTGAATATGTTTCTAGAGAGGGTATGGGGTGGGCATTACATCATGGGTTCAGGCTGCTTTCTGTTTCTACTTCCCTTCAAACTGCATTTCACTCATTCATTCTTTGGCCACTTGGAGCCATGGCTTCAGGAAGAAATAATTATAGAGATATAAAGATTATTCTTCCCAGGATAACTCACAGAAAGACAAATAAATCAGCATGCAACACCTCCTTAGGTTGTTAAGCCAAATGCTTTAGGAGAAATAACCATTTTGTCTTGAGTTAAGTAGCCCAATCTACAAACACTCTGTTTTAAACACCAAATCTACACCAAACCTGAATGGCTTCCAAGTCTCCAGGACGGGCTACGTGGTGGAGAGGAAGGGTCATGTTTTTGCCTCCTTGTGCACCTCGCTTCCAATCCCAGCTCTAATACAAGGTGACTGTTTAACCTGAGTAAGTTCCCCATCGCTGAGATTCTCACTCTCATTATCTGTGAAATGGGACTAATGCCCACTACTTGTTGGACTATTTTTATTAAGATTAGAAACAGTGCACATAAAGTATCTTGTACCAACTAAGTGCCTACAAGAGGAGTTACTATAACTATTATTACATGAGAATGTGGCTTACCCTTTGACAATTCTGAAAAGAAAAATGTAAAAATTCTCCAACTGACTAAAAGAGAAGGAATATTGAAAGATAAAAACAAGGAAGAAAGAAAGAAAGAGAAAGAAATAACAAAATACAATGAATGAATGAATCAATCAATGAATGCATGAAAGCAAAAGAAAAAGGAAAGAAGGAAGGAAGGAAGGGGAAGGGAAAGGGGAAGGGCGAGGAGGGGAGGGGAAGCATTTATGGAATAGTCTATTAAGATTTTGGAGACATGAGGTCTGTTTCCAGTGAAAATTTAGACACAGACCCTCAAGTTCTCAATTTCCTTAGCTATAAATTGAGGGTATTGTCTAAGGATGAGTTTTGGGAAGCAGCCATTCCTGGCTTGAGGAAAAGAGAATGTTGGTTCTATGGGCTAAATGGTCAGCACCCCTCTCCTCTCTCCACTCCCAGTGGAAACTGTGCACATTTCACCTGAAGGCACATATTTCTCAGATTGACATTTCTGCTACAGCATATTAGTCAGGGTTCTGCAGAGAAAAAGAACCAATAGGATATAAGATGGCATCTATATAAGATGATATGGTTTGGCTGTGTCCCCACCCAAATCTTATTTCGAATTGTAGCTCCCATAATTCCTGTGTGTTGTGGGAGGGACCTGGTAAGAGTTAATTGAATCATGGGGGAGGGTTTTTCCTGTGCTGCTCTCCTGATAGTGAATAATTCTCAAGAGCTGATGATTTTATGAAGGGCAGTTCCCCTGCACATGCTCTCTTGCCTGCCACCATGTTAAGATGTGACTTTGCTTCTCCTTTGCCTTCAGCCATGATTGTGAGGCCTCCCTAGCTATGTGGAACTGTGAATTTATTAAACCTTTTTTTCTTTATAAAGTACCCACTCTTGGGCATTTCTTCATAGCACTATGAAATGGACTAATACAATAGCTATATAGACAGAGATGTATTATGATGAAATGGCTCATACAGTTATGGAGGCTGAGTCCCATGAGTTGCCATCTACAAGCTGAAGGCCAAGAAAAGCCAGTAGTGTAGTTCCAGTCCAAACCCAAAAGATTGAAAACCAGAGAAGCCAATAATGCAAATCCTCATCTCAGTCTGAAAACCCTGAAACCAGAAGTGCTGATCTCCAAAGGCAAGAGAAGATGGATGTCCCAGCTCAAGCAGAAAGAATAAATTCACCCTTCCTTTGACTTTTTGTTCTATTCAGATCCTCTACTGATTGGATAATGCCCACCTGAATTGGTAAAGGCAGTCTTTTTTACTCAGTCTACCAATTCAATTTCTCATCTCTTCTGGAAACCCTTACAAACACACTCAGAAATAATGTTCTACCAGCTATCTGGGCATCCCTTAGTCCAGTCAAGTTGACCTCTAGAATTAACCATCACACGCAGAGAGATTCTAGCTGAGAACTTTATGTTCCAGAAGCCTTCACTTGCAACCTCCTCATAAGAAGCACCTCATGCATTGAGCCTGATTCAAGTCAACATTATATCTTTGCTTTTAGATGTTTTACAATTTTATTCAAAGCAACTTGTGGTTTGGTGCTATTGGAATTTTGCTTTGGCTGTTGAAACTTTACTCATTTATTTCATCTTCCTTATTGGGAAATGTTTACATTGCTTGATCACATATTTATTTTTAACTGGGGTCTAGGACATGGCTGTAGGGAGGGAACAATCTTGAGGACACTCTATGCTTCAGGATAGATACTTCTTCCTTCTAGTCTGCCCTGCACAGACCTCAGAGCTCAAAAAAGCACTATGACACCCGCCACTGTCTGCCCTTAGGAAAGATGCCAAGTTTAGAATTGGTTTTCAGGTGGTTTCAGCAAAACAACAGCCCACACTGCCTCCTAAGAAGAATGACTATGCCAAGTCCAAAGAGCACTGGGCAAGAAAAGGACAATTATTTTCTGTTTCTGGTATTCAAAAACTCAGCAAATGACTGGGCATGGTGGCTCATACCTGTAATCCCAGCACTTTGAGAGGTCAAGGAGGGTGGATCACTTGCTGTCAGTAGTTCGAGACCAGCCTGGTCAACATGGTGAAACCCCATCTCTACTAAAAATACAAAAATTAGTCAGGCATGGTGGTACACACCTGTAATCCAAGCTACTGAGGTGGCCGAGCCAGGTGAATCACTTGAACCTGGGAGGCAAAGTATGCAGTGAGCCAAGATCAAGCCACTGCACTCCAAATGGCAGCATAGCAGGAAGGTTTAGAGTATGGATCCTGGGTCCAGGCTGCTATAGTTAAATCCCAGCCCTGGCTGGGCACGGTGGCTTATGCTTGTAATTCCAGGACTTTGGGAGGCTGAGATGGATGGATCACAAGGTCAGGAGTTGGAGACCAGCCTGGGCAACACAGTGAAACCCTGTATGTACTAAAAATACAAAAATTATCTGGGCATAGTGGCACGTACCTGTAATCCCAGCTACTCGGGAAGCTGAGGCAGGAGAATTGCTTGAACCCGGGAGGCAGAGGTTTGCAGTGAGCCAAGATGACACCAATGCACTCCAGCCTGGGCAACAGAGCAAGACTCCCTTTCAAGAAATAATAGAATAGAATAGAATAGAATAGAATAGAATAGAATAGAATAGAA
>NC_045438.1:41766473-41850513 GCF_002776525.5 Piliocolobus tephrosceles
TGTACATTGTCTTATTTTATCTTCATTATACCCCTATGCTAAGTGTATTATTACACCTATTTTACAGTTGAGAATGATTCTTAGAGAGGTTGGGTTTCAGAACCAAAATTCAGATCTAAATTTGATGACTTTTAAGTCTAGGAGGACTCACCACCATTCTCCATTAAGTTTTATTCCAACTTAAAATAACACATCTTCAATAATATCTTCACCTAAATATTTTCACTTAACTTTAATATGTGAAATGTCTCAACTTTTAATGGTTCTAAGAGAATATAAATGAGCTCTGCATGTTTGTAGTACAAAATAATGGCCCCAAAATGCCATTTCCTAGAAATAAAAAGTCCATAATTTAAATAATGTTCAAAATATGTATATTAAGTATTAATGAGAACAGCTTCTTGTAAGACTGTAATAAAGTCTCATGACAGACTGTTTTCTTTTGTTCTTTGAAAATCATTACTTTTTTTTTTAGAGGAGGGGGTCTCACTTTCTTGTCCAGGCTGGACTCAAACTCATGGGCTCAAGAGATCCTCTGGCCCCTGCTTCCCTAGTAGCTCCCAAGCCACTGTGTCCAGCTTGGAAATCATTAGTTTTAAGGAAAATAAGAACCTTACAAGTGAAAATCAGGTATGTATCATTTTACATCTTTTGGTTGACACAGAATATATAATTTTGCTCAAAACATAAACTTCAGGGGCTGGGCATGGTGGCTCATGCCTACAATCCTAGCACTTTGGGAGGTGGAGGAAGGTGGATCGCTTGAGCTTCTCGAGACCAGCCCGGGCAAAACTCCATCTCTACAAAAAAATACAAAAATTAGCTGGGTGTGGTGGCATGTACCTGTAGTCCCAACTACTCAGGAGGCTGAGGTGGGAGAATCACTTGAGCCCAGCAGGTCGAGGCTGCAGTGAGCTATGATTGCAGCACTGCACTCCAGCCTGGGGAACAGAGTGAGACTCTATCTCAAAACAAACAAAAAAACAAAACAAAAACAGCATAAACTTCAAGTCGTAAGTACATACAATTTTATAAAAAACAGGGCTGGAATAATTTATTTTATAAGTTATTCCATAAAATATAATGTTTTCACTTAGCAATGAGGTAATACCTTTATAAATCAGACAGTGAATTTTTATGGTTTAAAATAATAAAACCATTCTTATACACTAAGGGCATATCATCTAGTAGACGCATAAAATAAAATTCAGAAATAATATTCTGCTACCAGAGAATACACCAGAAGGTGAAAAAAAGTGACTTACGTAAAATTCAAAATCAGATATCCTATGGTCAGAACAAAACATGTCTAGACCATTAAGTTAACTGTTTAATTTTTAGGAGAAGGAGGATAATCAGAAAAAAAGTCTTATCTATCATTTTATTTTAAAAAATCAATTTTGCTAAGTTTAATATAGGATCTTTCTATATTCCAACAGTACTTATTATCCAGAAAGTTTTTAAGATTCAAAGCATTAACTCAATTATGCAAATAGCTTCTGTCAAGAAAATCTCTTCCTTCTAAATTTCTAAGACAAGCCTACCCAAGATGCTCCACCGTTTTACCAGGAAGCTAGATGATATCCCATGCCATGCTTTCTCTCCTGGGTTGTGCCGGAAGAGCGTCCTTCTTTGTACTTAAGCTGGAGGTCCCAGCCCTACGGGGATCCCTCCTCTGATTCACAATGTCTAGTTTTTCACTTCAGTGGAAGACTTACTAGGGAACTAGAAATCATGCTTATTTCACATGAACCTTTCACATTTGATTTGAAACATGTTTGAGGATGTCTTTTTCTCTCTAAAACTATCCTTGGGGAGCCTTTGACTAACTACTGTCCATAAAATCACGTCTCTTCTTGGAGTTTCTGAGACATACAGAGAAAGGTAGGTGGGAGAGAAAGTGAGTGATGGCCTCTTTTTGGAATTTATTGATCATATTTATGAACCATTAAAAATATGAACTATTCGTATTAGTCATTTTTCTACAGCTGCTTTATCCTGGAAACTGAAAAGATTCTGCAATGGAAATTGCATGCATCATAATCTGTTAATGAACATAGCATGACTTTCTCTTTAAAAATGAGCAGGATTTGGGAGGGTTTGAAAGTTTCTCTGCTACTCCACTCAAATTATACTGAGGAAAAGAAATTCACTTTAAAAACAATTGGGTTTTCCAAGTTTAATTCAAGGTTAGATAATGGCATTTGTCTTGTTTTGTTAGGTGACACTTTTACTAAGCAACCTAACTCTTCCAAATGACATAAATTCATGAGCTTGCATTTTATTACTAAAATGTATAAAAATGCTTATAGATAAGAAAACATTTTAATAAGTATGTTAGAGAATACTTATATTAAATGAATATAACTATTCATTTAATATTTAATGAGTTAATATTAAATTATTAATATTAAATGAATCATTAAGTTATTAAGTTATCATTAACTTAATATTAAATGAATCATTAAGTCTAGGAAAATAGTTTCTTTGGACTTCATAATATTATTATAAATCATTAAATGTACCATTGTATCTACCTGCAATTTTAGTTTAATTTCTTCAACAGAGATCTACTTAGAACTATAAAGATCTATAGTAATATGGTTAATTATAGCTACAGCATTTCTCTATGACTGTGTAGAGTCAATTCATTTTTCAGATTCTCTAATAGTCCATTAAAAATATATACCAGGTTTCCTAATCAATTGATACATCAAAAAATGCAGTAGGAGAGTAATTCTCATATGCAAATAGTGAGTTATCACTTTATTCACTGATATTTCCTTTTATGGTAACCAAACCCACACAAAGTCATTTTTGGCACCCACTGCCAACAAAGGAGCGGAATTCCAAATACAGTTTTGCATTCACAGTTAAAATTTTCTCTAGTGGGTTTTGAGTGTTATGAAAGGAGTAAGATAATTGACTGGAGAATAAAACTCAGGGGCTATGACTCTGGGTTTCCTGTGGATACTGCTACAGCCCACAGGAGTCCTCCAGTCAATAAAGACAGACATTGTCTGGCAGGCTCATCATACTCTTCAGATGGGGATCATGTAAAAAAAGAGATTACCTCTGCATGGCTATTTCAGTGGTAATGGAACTAAAGGAACTAAAGGAACTGAAGTGAAAGAAAATATCACAGGGAAGAGCTGGCATTCTTCTAGAAGTGTGCCCTCTCCTTTGGCCACTCTTGAGAGTCCCACTCAAATAAGTTTGGTACCCAGTTAAATAATGTCCTCAGACAAGCTCCCAAAGGAAAGACACAGAAACAGCCTCCTGGATGGACCTCCTCAGAGGTCTCTTCAGGATAACGACTGGGTGGCATTGGCAGGAAGACAGGCTTGCTCTGCAGAAGAATAAAGACCTACAGTACCCAAGGTTGTCAACCTGGGATCTTTTGCTTAGAAAAACATTATCTCAGAAAAAACTTTACCTCAGGAAATTAGTCATTACTTGAGTGGTGGCAAAAGTCAAGTGAGCATTAAATAATGACATCCTAAATAATGACAGTATAAAATGACTGGCAGCAAACACAGCTTCTCCACTTCCAACATTTAAAAAATAAAACATTTTTTAAAATGTAAATGGTCACTTGCTCTTTTCTTGAGGATTTGGTGGTATGACACTTATAAACATTTGGTCTTTTCTTGAGGATTTTGTAGTATGACACTTGTAAACAAAATATGTGTCTTATGGTAATAATTAGTGAATGACATTTTAGAAGGGACATCATTGTGTTTGTTATTAAAATGCCATAGATCAATTGTAAAATCTTTTAAAAATGCATGAACACCTCAGGGCATCGTAGTTATAACACTGATCCCACGAGTCACTTAGACACTCATTGCCCAACCACCGTTCAGAGCATATAGGCTCAGGGAGTATGGGATGAGGGGAAAAAGGAACCACCAAGAAAGAAGGCATGATGAGTGCCAGAGTCCAGCTGAATAAAGACTTATTTCCACAGGAGGATTTTTTAAAAGGTGCCTTCCTGAGAGCCAAATTCATTATAAAGGCTTCTTTTAGTAAAAATTCCCATAACAACCTCAATTCCCTCCAAAATGAGCAAGTTGCCACTATATGGAGAAAACTGTATTATATACAATCCTGCCAAGCAATACAGAAAATTTTTGGAGAAAAGTAAAAATATTGTGATGATCATCCTCTAATTTGATGTAATTAAAATCTAGTTTGATATTTAAAACCTAATGAGAAATGGTCATATTTTTCAATGTGGGCTGCAATGCAGGCATGATCGCATATATTTGTAGAGTTTGCCTATTTAGTCAAGATATTTATGATTTATTTTGGCTATGGCATGCTGCTTTTAATATTTTGTCATATCTTTTAAAATAATTTTTTAAATTTTGATTTCACCTTTCTACTGAGATATTTTCTCATTATATAGCAAAAGTTATTAGGATTTACTAAGTAGAGTCTCACATGAAAATAAACTTTGTCAGAAATAAATTCTGTGAAATAAAGCTATTTTAATTATAACAATGATAATTAATTATAATTAAGACTGGTGGGCCGGGCGTGGTGGCTCACGCCTGTAATCCCAGCACTTTGGCAGGCCGAGGTCAAGAGATCGAGACCATCCTGGCCAACATGATGAAACCCCGTCTCTACTAAAAATACAAAAATGAGCCAGGCATGGTATCAGGTGCCTGTAGTCCCAGATACTTGGGAGGCTGAGGCAGGAGAATCACTTGAACCCAGGAGGCAGAGGTTGCAGTGAGCCGAGATTGTGCCTCTGCACTCCAGCCTAGCTAGCGACAGAGCAAGACTCAGTCTCAAAAAAAAAAAAAAAAAAAAAAAAAAAGACTAGTCTACTACGAAAAACAAAATACAACAAAACAACACTTTTCTCTCTAGATGGAAAATATATTGTTTCCTCCCTGATTTGATGACAAAATCAGTTTATATATGAGCCCATGGTAGGCCAAAACAGCTTTTCAAGTTTAATGTAACAAGAGAATAAGAATAAATAAATTTTAGTTATTAACCTGTTATCCACATATCAAAAAACTGCATCACAACCGTCTTTGATTTCCAAGATGCCAACTCTCCTCACAGGAACTCATGCACAACTTCTGGGAATCTAAAAGATGAAGAAGAAGATTTAAATGATGATGACACCTGTAATGAATTTAATAAGCATGCTCATTCTTCTTCACTCACAGAACCTACCTTCCTTTAAGAAAGAAAATTTGGAACTGGATCTCTCAAGAAGCTATATTCCCCCCCACCCCCCACAAGAAAGGATTTCCTTTCTTTTAACATAGTTTAAATATTTTGAATAACTACTTGTATTTAAAAGGAATTCCCTGTAACAGTGAAATGCTAGAGTTAAAACTTCAGGTATCAGAACTAGAAATTGTGTCATTGTAGTCCATGATACGGTTCTGCCATAAAGCTGAGATTTCCAAAGAACATCTTTAGGTGTATCAGCAACTAAACTTCGCAGGTGAAGTCTTAGATAACCTCGTTGTAAATTTGTTTCTATAGTTTATTTCAGCAATGTTATAGTTTGTGCTAAAATTAAATTCTGAAATAGGAATCTAAACCCAATCAAAGCAAAATTCAGTCTTTCCAAAGTCTAGTAAGTAATGAAGAAAGGAACTTTTCATATATAGAATTAATATTTATTCAAGTATGATCCAAAGAAATGCATGGAAGGTCAAACTACCTAATCCAAATAGATTAATCAATGATCTTAACAGAGTTTATCTCCCAGTATAAAAGACCTACTTAAAAATATTATAATGATACTCATAATTGTATATTTGTTATTTTTTTTTAAATTGCTCTTTCTTCCTGACAAGTTAATACAAAACTCTCGTAAGAATAACTAAAGAATTAAACAACAGTTTAAATGCGCTTTCCTGCAGTAGCACTTCATGTGAACATTCAAAGTGCTTAAAGGAAGTAGTTTGCTTTAGTTTCCCCCTCATTTCTGCACATCACTGCGGTAGCACTTCAGGACACCCTGTGCACTTGAGACATGAATCATTATAAGCAAGTAGGCCCACTCGGTTCCTCAAAAGACACAAAAGGTGCAAAAATAGCTTCTGCAATTGAAGGAAGAACCACGTCAGTAACCAGATGAATGTGGGTGGTCACATAAGATTCTGGTGCTGCAAAGGGCAAATTATTAAGCAAATGCTAGATTTATTTTCTTTTTTAAACTTTATTCTTCTTGCCTGAAATCAACGGTTTGCTGGTATCCAAAGTGACACCTGACAAGGTCTACTATTCTCAAAATTGAAACTTTCATCAATGCTAAAGAGCATGATTCATTAACATAGAAGGAATAGAGGTGATATCCTAAAAAAATACACATTTTCTATAAGATAATTAACTGTAGTTTTAACACACTAAATATCACATCTTTTTAAAAAATCAAATGAAATCACTTCAAAAAACACCACAAAAACTATAATCTAGTCTAAAGTAAAGCATGGCATTCCTCAAAAAAAAAAAAAAAAAAAAAAAAAAAAAAACAAAATTATTTTGTAAAAAAAACAAAGGACATCCCAAAAAAAAAAAAAAAAAAAAAAAAAGAAATCACTGAGTTATTTTGTACTACAAACAAAATACACCCAAGACATAAATGGGCCAAGGTTCTAAAGAGACAGATATTTATAGGGAGCCTTAACTTGCAGTAGTCAACGACTACCTGTGACTGGTAATCTCACAGTCACCAAATTAAGAGGCAAGAAGGTAAAAGAAGAGCTTAATTTTCAGTAGGCCAGCCAATCTCCCTTCCCCTACAGAAATCATCACTCCTACCAGCAGCATCCACAGGCAAAACAGAGCATGTCAGTGCGCCCCAACAAGCTGTGATGGGACAGCATTCCCAGTTCTGACTCGCTTTTCCAGTCTTACTTTCTAAGATGATGGCTACTGGAAATGCTAAACATTCCTTTCATGACATGTACATGTATTTGAAATTATAGATTACAGATGATCCCCCTTTTTACCTGGTAAGAGGATTCGAAAATTGGTTCTGTTGCATCACTCATGACCTTTTAAATGTTTGGGTTTCTCTTGAAGAAGAGAATGGTAATCATGTTATACTTATCTTTACCTTACAGAAAGTTCCAGATAATTAGTGTGATTTTAAAGCAAAGATGCAAATGATATTAACATGAAAGATATGATATCAATTTCGGAATTTCTGCACAAATCATTTTGTTATAAATTGAAATCAGTAATGGCCTCTACATGGGACTTGGTTATTGTTATTATTGAAATGGAGATATGGAGATGCCATCTCAGAAATTTATTTTTTGCATTAATTTTAAGTGAGTTTTTGTGTCTTTATTTCTCCATCAAAATAAAAGAAAAACCTTTTATCAAACAGCTCTTGAGAATGTATTATGACAACTCATGCTCCTATTCTTAAGAAATCAACAGTTTACATAGTATGTTATTAAAGAAATGAACGAAAGGAGGAAAGATGATTATTTCTTTAACTTTGCTTTTAGATTGTTAGATTCATAAGAACTTACCAGGTAATGAAATCTTAATATTTAATAAAAGAAACAAGTTTTCAGAAATAGTGCTAATGAACCTTGATAAATATCCCAAGGTCATTTAAAATTCCTTCCTAAATATGAAGTAAAAATTATATTTCACTTTACCACATATAGGATGGTTTTTCTGTCGACCTGCAGGTTGAAAGAGACCCTTGAAAATATTTTCCAATCCTCCATCTCCTATTTGTAATAAAAACTTGGAAGATTTGAGTATTACTGTTTCTATCCCAGTGGTTTCGCAGCCTTCCCATTCTTAGAAGAGAAAAAATCCTTGGCATTAGTTACTTGTTCTTGGATGCTTATGGGTTACTACTATTAAGCTAAGCAAGAGTCAAGCTACTGATTGATAGATAATAGATAGACATTTAAAAAATATCCATTGTTAGTGGGATTGTCTTTTTCCATTCTCTACTTTTCCAAATTGTTTCAAAACAAGTTATAAATGCTTTAATATGACTCTTACATGAATCTAGCAAGAGGTGAAGGTTTCATTGGCAGAACTCGCAAGTACCTCTCATCACCCTTGTTTTTTCTGAGGTTAAATAAATACACACTATATCACAATTTTAGGAGAAGAGCTGATAAGGTAAACCAGTTACACTTTAGATGAGCATTATTATAATTAAAAACAGTCATTATTGGCTGGGTATAGTGGCTCACACCTGTAATCCCAGCACTTGGGGAGGATTGCTTAAGACCAGGAGGTTGAGACCAGTCTGGGCAACATAGCAAGACCCTATCTCTACAAAAAAAATTTAGGCAGGTGTGGTGGTGCACATCTGTAGTCCCTGTTACTTGGGAGGCTGAGGTGAGAAGATCATTTGAACCCAGAGATTTGGGGCTGCAGTGAGCTATAACTGCACCAGCCTGGGGGATAGAGTGAGACCCTGTCCCCCGCTGCCAAAAAAAAATCAAAACCACAACAATGAAAGCAATTCTTATAAACTCAATGGAAAAATGGCAAATAGGAACTGGAAACAAGATATGATAGCTTTATTTCTCAGTAAAAAGGAGTGTTTAAGTATTACATGTTTAAAAGAATGAACACTACTCTTCACTAGAGAAGAGACACTTTACTCTTATAGTAGGGAATAGAAAAAATTCAAAAGTAGTGACTAAAGATGGGAGAAGAGCACTGAAAGAGATATCAATGTTCAAGATATACTCCATCAATTTCACACGGTTTTTGTAGAGGCATCTTTTCCTCTCTACAAAAAAAAAAAAAAGACTCTAAATGGGCCCATTGTTCCACTTCGGAGTGCCTAGAGTGGCAAAGAAAGAAGAGGTTGGGAAGGACTAGAGAAGGCAGGTACAGGATAGACAATACACACACACACACACACACACACACATACACATACACATTGACAGGATAACTATAAGCTAGATCTTTAGCAATATTTTTGATAAAAAGGTAATGAATGAGGTTGGTGATGAAATGTAAAAAAGAAAACATATTAAAGGTACATGACTAGGGAAAGAGAAACATGGTAGTTTTGGAACATGGGGCAATTCATTACTGGAACAACTCTGTAGAAGGTTTTGAAAAGTCAAGAAGGTGCATGGAAAGAAGGATTCCCACAGAGTTTTCATAATAGAAGGCTGGGGCAAATTGAGTCCAAATTATCCAGAAACTGCCCATAAAAATGATACCAAAGCTACATATGGTCTATTGCTGATTCTCAGCAGGTAGTGCAGGAGAACAGAAAAGATAGGAAACAAAGCATTGCATAAATTAAAACTAGTGAAAACAAACAAAAACAGGTAATGTGCATTAGAGATTGTAACTTAAGCCTCTTTAAATAGGATTTCTGATTATTCTATGATACTTTAAGACATTTACTGAATGCCTACGATGTGCCAGAAATGGGCTACATTTACACAATACAGAAAAAGACAAGACAAGCACTGCATTTAAGAGCTCAGAGCTGGCTGGGTGTGGTGGCTCACACCTGTAATCCCAGCACTTTGGGAGGCCCAGGCGGGCAGATCACTTGAGGTCAGGACTTCAAGACCAGCCTGGCCAACATGGTGAAACCCCGTTTCTACTAAAAATACAAAAATTATGCCGGGCGCGGTGGCTCACGCCTGTAATCCCAGCCCTTTGGGAGGCCGAGGTGGGCGAATCACGAGGTCAGGAGATTGAGACCATCCTGGCGAACACGTTGAAACCCCGTCTCTACTAAAAATACAAAAAAGTTAGACGGGCGTGGTGGCGGGCACCTGTAGTCCCAGCTTCTCGGGAGGCTGAGGCAGGAGAATGGCATGAATCCGGGAGGCCGTGGAAGTTGCAGTGAGCCGAGATTGCGCCACTGCACTCCAGCGTGGGAGACAGAGCAAGACTCCGTCTCAAAAAAAAAAAAAACAAAAACAAAAATTATCTGGGTGTGGTGGCTGGAACCTGCAATCCCAACTACTCGGGTGGCTGAGGCAGGAAAATCACTTGAACCCCAGGAGGCAGAGGTTGCAGTGGGCCGAGATCACACCACTGCACTCCAGCCTGGGCAACAGAGCAAGACTCCATCTCAAAAACAAAAACAGAAACAAAACAAACAAACAGAAAAGAGCTCAGAGCATCAGGAGGTCGTGATATTTGTGAATTCGTTCAACAAATGACATAAATATAAACAGATTACAAGGGAGATTGCAAGAGGGAATGGTCACTCCTTTCTGGAAAGTCAGAAAAGGTTTTCTAGATGTAACGACACTGAACTTCATATTTAAAGAAAACTATATATGCTAATATATAGAAATGCACAGTTATCAATGTTAGATTGAGAAACAAATACATTTGTCAGATGAAATAAAAATATAAGACTCTATCATTCTGGTTTCTCTATGGTTGTATATACTTTATTTTAGTGTGGTGGAAGGTTGGTTCATGAGGATGCTTGGGGAATAAGGTGTTCTAGCTAATATAACCTTATGGCTAGGTAAAGACCACAGATAAATCATTTTTTTAAACATCTGGTAGTAATTTATTTTCAAAAGTAAGCTAGCTTTTGCCTTGAGTTAATTACAGTCTACTAACCATAGTTGAATCTTCCTTTGATGAATCGGGATCATATAGCGTTCTCTAGTCATTCTGCATCTTGGCTGTGCTTATCTGGTATTGACCATGCAAACTTCTCCCAACATGTGTCCTTAAAACACATATCATGTTTTCTAAGATAAGAGCTACAACCTAGGTTTGTTTTCTTGACCCAATTTGACACCACGTACGTCATATACCTGACTAACTTGATTTTAGGAGCAAATATATAACTACAAACTTCTACTACTATTTAAATGTTTAGCTTATTCTAAATAATATAGGCAGTGTTTAGGGCTGTGGAATAATTTAGAAACCATTGAATTTAATCTATCAGGCAACTAACAAATGAACCAGAGAAGTCAAAAGACTTGCTTAGGGACCCACAGCTCATTATGATAGTTCTGGTCTGCAGCTTAGGTCTTTAAACTGTCAAGTCAATTATTTTCCATTATCCACACTATGTCCTCTTATTCAAAGTTTATTTATCTAACCCTACTGCAGAAATCGATTGAATGAGTAAAGAAGTAAAAAATGAAGAATAATTTTGAAATTCAAATGAGCAAAGATATGTATAATCCACAATCAAAGAAACAGAAAATAAGAGTAGTTAAGGACCAATGCTCCACTGAACTGTTTATCAATTTTTATAGTAAATAAAAATCAATTCAACAAAATTTTAATTTTTCCAAAATGAGTAAATGATAGAAAAATTAGAAGTAAAGATAATCAATTTCTACAAGCAGTGCATTATTTAGTATCGAAAGCAAAAATAATTACTTAATTTACAACCAATTTTCAGTATAAGCTATTTTCTAAGATTTTTATGTTCTTATAATGAAAATTTTAAAGTAAATATTTTAAGGAGAGTTATGAGATCATCTTCCTAAAAGCAAAGATAGCTCTTTCATTGAGAGTCAATGGAGGTAAGCCCCTTGTTCACAATACCAAAATTTCACCTAGGAGACCTGTGAAGACATGGTAACACCACCTCCATAGGCAATACTTCTGCTGCATTGGTTTTGCGAAAGGGCAGAGCCAAGTAGATGTTTTGTATAATCAAAAATATTTTTTGTTTTCTCTTTTGTGATACATTTTCTCACTTTTATTTTTTTTCCGTCCCTTCAGTTTCCTCTATCTTATTCCTTAATATGATGGTAGGTAAATAACTACTTCTAGCCAAGCCATCTTAAACATTTAATTTTTAACTAAATATTTGGAGAGACAGGGATAAAAGCAAATAAGGTTTATTTGACTACCACACTCTAGTGAGAAGTATGTATGACACAACAAAGTCATAACTCCAATGTATTGCTCTCTCAAGTTTTATCGTTTACAATGCTTATGTTTACTATTTGGTTGCTGCAGATATACATAAATAAGGTCATGATTCTCCAATTTTCTTTTTACTCCTAGGTATGCCAAGACTAGCATAAAGAAACGCCGCTGTTAACTTTGGATTATGTACACAAAGAGAACAGAGAAATCAAATCATAAAATATGCATTATATTCATAAGTATTCATATAACAGGTTGACCTTGCCTGAAGAAAATCCATTTTTGAGGGAAGATCCTCCTGCATCAGTGGAAATAATACCCAAAGCAATGAAAGCACAGCTGAAAATTTGAATTGCATCCCACATTTCATGCTACAAATGATTCTCAGATGTGATGAAAAAGAAAATTGTCTTCAGTCTACCTATAGTAGGTCTACACACAATAAAAATCCCTCAAAAACAAATCAAGGCAAAGCCTATGACATATCATATAACCTAATCAGACAGACCCTATCTACTTCTAATAACTGAGCTGCTGAAAGAATCAATTCTATTTCCTCTCTTGACAATTTTCCTAGAGAGTGGGGAAACTGGTCTGTGTGCCTGTGTAGAGATATACAACCTCAGGAAACCAAAGAACAAATCTGGACTCGCACTGTCCCAGGTTCTATAAGGTACATAGGGTAAGTGGATACTATCTCTCAAGACTTCAGAAATTGACATGAGGTTAGCACACAGCAAATAATCTGAACATCAGTTGTTGTCAGAGCTTAGGAACCATATGATCAAAAATGGCTTGAACAATCAGGAAACACTAGACAGAGGGAAGGGGCTCAAGTGGAAGCCATGATTTACACAAATGAGTTAACTAGATAAAGCTTTATTATTACCTGTGCTACATGGTTATTCAGGTACCTCCTTGACATTTTGATAAACTGTGAATGGTATTCATATTTTTTGTCTCATCTCAGAATATATCATTGCTTACAAAGTTTAAGGCTAAAAAAATTCAAGTTTCAAGCAGGCATTTATAAGATCCTATTGGGCAAATTCTGTCAGGCAATTCCAGAATTCCATCTGCAGGCTTATTCACTCAGTCAAATTACATTTTTTCCAAAGCTCATATATACTAATGTGATGAAATAAAATATTGCTAAAATGCAACCTTCATATTTCTTTGTTTGAATCCAGATATTACTGTCTCGTTTACCAAAAAAATCCCCACATATGTATAAATTTAAATCAATTTCAATGACACCAAGTAAGAATTAAAAATAGTGTGCATGTGTAGGATCACGATAAATGAGACAACACTCTGCTTTCAAAGAGCTTACTGTCTAACGAGTAAGGAAAGCATATGAACAATAAGCTATGAAAGCAACAGAGGCATGAAATGGTGTTGTGAGTATACAAAGACAAGACATTGCTTACAAATGCTGCATTTAAGGAACACTATCTTAGATTTTGAAAGAAGGCTCAGATTTGCAGGCAGAGATGTATTTAATGTGAGGTTATTATTGTGACATAGACAAGAGAAGGGGTGTTGGAGAAACAGTCTGTGTGCCTAGAACATTAGGCAGACTGAGGTGATGGTTGTGGCAGAAGGCAAAGAACTTTAGTTGGCAGACACGGAGAGACATCAGTGGTTCTGAGAAGACAACTGCCACAGTCACAGAGACACTTTAGAAAGCTATTATATCCCATCTCTTTCCATCCCTTTCAGGCAAACTCTGCAAATGTATAGCCCGAAAAAGAATCAAGATTAAGAAGAAGTTTGTTTTAAGGCAAGGAGACTTGGAGCAAAGGAGGAAAAGATACAAGTAATAAGATAACGGAATAAACTCTTTTAAAAATGGGATACTATGCAGCCATAAAAAAGAATGAGTTCACGTCCTTTGCAGGGACATGGATGAAGCTGGAAGCCATCATTTTCAGCAAACTAATACAGGAACAGAAAAATACTGCATGTTCTCACTCATAAGTGGGAGATGAACAATGAGAACACACAGACACAGGGAAGGGAACATCACACACCACGGCCTGTCAGTAGGTGGAGGACAAGGGGAGGGAGAGCATTAGGACAAATACCTCATGCATGCAGGGCTTAAAACCTAGATGACAGGTTGATAGGTGCAGCAGACCACCATGGCACATGTATACCTATGTAAAAAACCTGAACATTCTGCACATGCATCCCACAATTTAAAGTAAAATAATAAATAAATAAATAAATAAATAAATAAATAAATAAATAAATAAACAAACATTTCATTAAAGAATGAATGAAAAATATTGGGAACCAAAAAGGAACTCAAAAGCATAGATAAGGAATCTGTGTCAGAAGAAACCATGAAAATTTTTCTGTTTTAGAATGAAGGGAAGGAAGATATAATGAAGCAAGATAACTTTTTTGATAGAAAAGAAACTGAGGAGTTCCCTTAGATGTTCTTATTTTCTCAGAAAAGTGGAAGGTAAGGTCTGCTGATGGGAGCAGGGAACTAGCTCTGCTAGAGGGGCTTGATGAGTGGAGAACAGTCAATTTGCCTGGAGTATTAGTACTCGTAGCAGTCTTAGGAAAAAAACACTACTTCTTATTAGGCTATTTAAAAAGAATATTTTCCAAACTTTTTTCTGAGTCAATAACCATATCCAAATAATTTAATAATATATTCAAAAGTTTATCTTTTATTCTAAAATAAAACTCTTAAGATGATTAATTATAACCTATTATGTATGAACAGTAGATTTAAGACTATTATATTTTTTAAAAACTGTGTATATATCTCATAATTCTATATAACTACCTAGAGTATCAAATTGTGATACTCATGCTGTGCTTCGTCGTATAGGCATTTAGGGAATATTTACTGATGACTTGAATATTTACTTTTTAGCATCATTAGTGACTGAGGTGATTCTTCTCAGTGAATTAATCAATAATTTAACAAAGGAAATTGATGACGATTCTATGCCACATTTCTTTCCCGATACCATGATTACCAAAATATGTATTGCTTGATACTATGGGCAGAGTAAGGTGTCAATTCTAGTCTATTTAGGGATTACAAAGGAACTCCATATTTTATAATTTCTTAATTTCTTTCTTTCTCTTTCTTTCTACCCCTCCCCTCCCCTCCTCTCCCCCTCTCCCCTCCCCTCCCCTCTCCTTCCCTTCCCTTCCCTTCCTCTCTCTCTCTTCCTTTCCTTTGTTCTTTCAGACAGGGTCTAGCTCTGTCACGCCCAGACTAAAGTGCCTCCCTCTGCCTCCAGCCTCAGTCTTTCAAGTAGCTGGGACTATAGGTGCCCACCACCACGTCTGGCAAATTTTTATATTTTTCATAGCAACAGGGTTTCACTATGTTGCCCAGGCTGGTCTCAAACTCCTGGGCTCAAGCGATCTGCCCGCCTTGGTCTCCCAAAGTGTTGGGATTACAGGTGTGAGCTACTGTGCTTAGCCCTCATGGTTTATCATTTCTAATCGTCTACTTAAAATGAAGTCATATGGGAGAAATTTATCTGGACTCAAAATAAGGAAGAATTTTATTTTTATTTAAAATTAGCTTTATAAACACTACATTTTAAGCCTGTTCTATGTCTCTCTTTGGGCTGACTGATAGAAAGCTAAGATCTAAATCTGTGGCCGTCCTATAGGAAGGATCTAGACCTTCTAGGCATGTGTTTTGGTCACTAACATCATTTCTAGCTTCAAATACTATTTCTACTTTTCTTTCCCATTATACTGACAATTAATATGTACACAAACAAACACGCCCATCTCAATAATGGGGACTATTAGAAAAGGCAATAAATGTAGCTAGAAACTGTTTCCAAAGTTGAATCTATTTGTATATTTCAATAGTTTGAGCAACACAACTGTGAAGACTAATTGGTTCCAGCTCTGTGAAAAATGACAGAAACTCTCTGAATATGTGCGTTTTCCTTAGCCTTCAACTGTATTGATTCCAAGAGAAGAAGAGCTTTCATAAATACAACAGAAAAGGTACATATAACCTAACTGGATAGGAACACTAATTATTTTTGCTTCTCTAAGGAACTGTTTAAGAATAATATGGAAATAATATGGTCAAATTACATTATCTTTGAGCCATGGTCAAATTTCCATGCTACTGTCAAAGCTCTGTCAAAGCTCAGCAGCAGACAAAGCAAATTCATCTGACATATTCTTGAACATGGATAACTTACACTGGCAGATCCTACACACAAATCCTGTGCAGTGTACTGAAGCAGGTGGATGAAGGTTTTGTTTCTGTTGAACACCCATGGGGTTATAAAATCAGATTTAGAAACATGTACTTTAATAAGTTTTGAAGCCATTTGATCAGAAAGCATTACAAGTCTCAAATTGACCTCCACTTTTAAGGTAAAGCTTCAAGTATCCTAAGTGTCACTCCAATTTTAAACAATGAATTAAAGAGCCTGAAAATAATTTTCCATTTTCAGTGTCATTTTGATTAACCAATTATATGTGATCTAATTTGATATTTCTCTTCAAATAAATGTAAACACTAAAGAGTGTGTGTTTGGAATTCGTAATTTGGGTTTCAGTCAGCAGTTAGCAATATCTAATATAAGCATATTGGCTTAATTTCTATATTCTTCACACTCATATAAATAATTTGAAGAATGCAATTTAAACAATGCAACCAGAAGTTATTTGCCCTGAAAAAATTATAATAAATTAAAAAATGGTTTTTAGTTTTGAAAGCAGTTTGACAAAATCTGCAGGCCTGTGAATAGTCTGAATTCATATAATTTTCAGTGATTTCTCTTTATCGATGTTATTTGGAATCTCACTTTCATTCTTTCTCAGATATCACCGAAGGGAAAAAATTTGCTTAAAAAAACCCAACCCACCTAATCAAGAATTCTTCATTAGCACAGATTGTCATCAAAACAAACAAAAGTAGAGAAAAATAAGCAAAAACAAGTAATCAAATAAAAACAAAGGAAATTGCAACATAAAGTATTTTAATCATTTTGTCCAGTTTCTATCAGACTTGCTCTGGTTCCACTGAGGGCCTCAGATAAGGTGCCAGAACTAATTTTATTGCAGCTTCTGCTCTCTGATTTTAACATGGATGTAAATTATTTGAATAAATATTTATAGATTATAGTGAGTCTTTCAATAGGTAACTAGCAATACAATATAGAGAAGAAAATGTTTTAGTAACATCTTGTCTATGTATATTATTTTTCAAAACTTATTTCAGCCTCACAATAACCTTGTAATGGAAGAGGAGCATGAGAAAACTGATGCTCAGAAAGGTTAAGCAATTGTCAAAGCAATTTCTCAAAGATCACACAGCAGTGGGTCACTCCTTAGCCTCCTGCTTCTCAGTGCAAGGCTGTTTCCATGGACGGCACATGAACATAGGTTTAAGATCCCATCTGCCGTGAACTAACCGTGGGTGAATCCCTTTTGGAGCTTGAGTTTCTGCATACGTAAGATGGGTACAGTAAAGGTGCTGGCCCATTTCTCCACCATTCTATGGGTGACCCCACGTGGAGAGGACACATGAAAGTGACCTTTCAATTTTAAATTGCCAAGCAGTAGCATGACTGTTACTGTCATTGATACTAATGAACAAAGCGGTTTTATTGCTGACTAAAGAAACCCAAGCTGAAGAAATGTTAAGGTCTAGGTCCTAACTAAAACTTCCTGCTTCACGGAGGGCCCTGACTAAGTCCTATCAGCACAGTAAACAGTCAGAAAGCTTTTACACAGTGACTACAGTTGACTCTTGAATGCCGCAGGCATTAGGATGTTAATCTCACCCTTACCCTGGACCGAGCAGTTGAAAATCCGCATATAATTTTTGACTCCCCCAAAACTTAACTAATAGACTACTGTTGAACAGAAGCCTTACCAATAACCTAAGCAGTGGATGAACACATATTTTGTATGTTGTCTGTATTATATACTGTACTCCTACAATAATAAGCTAGAAAAAATGTTATTAAGAAAATCATAAGGAAGTGAAAATAAATTTACTGTACTGTATTGTATTTACTGATCCCATAAGTTTTCATCATCTGTTTACAGGATGAATTATCTGTCGGAAATGGTGGCAACTGCAGCTGTAGACCTCACACTATGGTACACGTTAAGCAATTCAGCTTTTTCTCTTTTTTTCTTTTCTTTTCTTTTTTTTTTTTTTTTTTTTTTTTTGAGACGGAGTCTTGCTCTGTCCCCCAGGCTGGAGTGCAGTGGTGCGATCTTGGCTCACTGCAAGCTCTGCCTCCCGGGTTCACACCATCCTCCTGCCTCAGCCTCCCGAATAGCTGGGACTACAGGTGTCGCCACCACACCTGGCTAATTTTTGTATTTTTAGTAGAGATGGGGTTTCACTGTGTTAGCCAGGATGGTCTCGATCTCCTGACCTCGTGATCCACCTGCCTCAGCCTCCCAAAGTGCTGGGATTACAGGCTTGAGCCACAATGCCCGGCCCAGCTTTTTCTTTCTAATGTCATGACTTTCCTCTGCTTCTGGGGAGCACTTCTAGCACTAGTAATGGCACTTCCTATGGGTCCCATGGTGTTATTCAAGGTTTAAACTATTGCATTAAACATGATTTAAAAAATGTGCAAGAACCATAAGAGATCACTTTTTATTGTGTCTGCAATTTGCTGGGAGACAAACCATTCACACGGAGATGATTGGCGTCACATGGCGTTTTAAGTGAATGCTTGCAACACTTGAGCTCACTGCAGTAGCAACAGGAGGGAACTACAAAATTATTACGGTAGTATAGCAGGTCCAACAGTTAATTTTATGCAGATTTAATACCGCATCTTTACCTGTGTTTACATGTCTCTCACTGTGAATGGTGCCACATATGGTCTATGTATGTGCATAAGTTTTGGCAAATTTTAACTTTTTATAATAGATGTATGTATATTTCATGGTAGTAGATGATAAAATAGACTAGTATCTACATATATTTTATACACTCATAACACATCTAACTTTTTCTTTTTTTGATGTTTCCAGATTTTTTAATATTTCTGATATTTTATTTATTAAATAGAAACCACCTTAACATCAACCCAATGCTTACAAGTTCTGGATGAAAAATTTTTTAAAAAATTTAGAATTCATTAAACTTCATCTATCCAAGTGACTCCAAACTGATGTGAAATATTTAGTTCTAAATGACTTCACAATACTTTCTTACATGGAACAAATAGTTGTAACTCATCAAAAGTAACAAGTCTGAAATACTTTGGTCAAGGAGACAGTAATTAGGATTTTAAGCTAATAAGGGCATAAATATTTTAGATTGAGAATGGAGACAGTATCACCCAAAAGTGTAAACCAAATGCTATTCTTCCTGAATAACAGTTTTCCATTGTGTACACATGTGCTTGGGGTGCTCAAATAGTATGGACAAAATACTCCCTTATTCCCAATTTTGCTTTCTGCAGTTTCAGTTACCCTCAGTCAACCATGGTCAGAAAATAGGTGAGAACAGTACAATAACATATTTTGAGGGTGAGAGACCACACTCACACAACTTTTATTACAATATATTGTTATAATTGTTCTTTCTAATTATTATTGTTGTTAATCTCTTACTGTGTCTAAGTTATAAATGAAACTTTATCATAGGTATGTATGCATAGAAGAAATCACAGTATACATAGGATTCAGTATCCTCTATGGTTTCAGGCATTCATTTGGGGGTCTTGGAATATATCCCTCATGGATAAGGGAGACTACTGTACACACAGGTCTGGAAAAATCCTCTTTTTTGCCACAAACATAGTGATTATATGTCAAGGAGGAATATTATAAATAATTCTGACTTGGGCTTCTAGGTAACAGTAGCTGGTGCCTGTTAAACATTAAAAAGGATTTTCATCCTGAGAAGCCATAAGGAATGTCTCTCTCTCTTTGTTTTGGGTGGTGAGGAGAAGTCAGGGATTTCTTTGGTCATTGCCACTACCGTGAGTGGAGACAGCCTGATGGCACATCTGATACGCAGAGGAGACAGTCAGACACCCCAACAAAAGAAACTAGCTCCTCAAGGCTTCATAGATCTCTGGAGCAAGCTTTGCCTGAAAGCACACCACCCCTGTATTGTTGCAATTCATGGATCAATAATGTTTCCATTTTTGCTTTAAATAGTTCCTGTCAAGTTCCCCGTTCCTTGCTGTCAATAGTGTCATACAAATGCTATAATTAAAACGCCTTGGTTGAAACAGGTTTGGTTGGCTTGTGCTTCCCCCTTTCTAGGTCCACCTGCATGCTCATGAAGACGGCACGAAACCAAGAAATAGCAAGGTTGTACAGTGTTTCGCCTGGGTTGCAATTTTCTGCCTAACCTACCCTCTCAAAATGAGAAGAGATTATGCTCTTAAGTGTTTAGGGACAAGGATGACCTCATGAAGATGGGGTTGATTGATGAGGTACATAGTCTTTCAAGTGAAGACAGAACTGAGTCTCAATTCTAATGCACAATTCACCAGCTATGAGATCTTGGTTATATAACTAATTCTCCTAACATGTTTCTTTATTATGAAATGGGATACTAATAGTTATTATGCCAGCTGGTTGTGAGTATTAAATGAGATAGCACATGCAAAAATTCAGGACAATACCTAGCACTTGTAAAATGTCATAAAATATTGGCATTCTTATTTATATATTAGCAGAGTTAAGTTTCCAGAAGCTATAAATACAGGCAAACATTACATTTATAAAAGTAGGTACTTGACTTTTATTGTTTGAGCTATAGGGGTAACAAGTGTCCATAAGTTGAAAATGGTTATTTGATTTTGCATGTATGCAAACATATGTGAAATATGTGTTTATATCTGTAGATTTTGTCTTAGCACAGGTTAAATATTGAAAACATGAAATATTACTTAAAGCATGAAATGCTTAAAAGGCAAACTGTTCTTAATGTATTTCATAAACTAAAAATTACTACATATAATATAAATGTCAAAATTTCTGCTTTAGAGTTTGTTTTTGTATTATGTCGTAATGACTGGCCATTAAATGTAACTCATTTTTTTGGCTTGTCAGTGGGAAACATCATTCTCGTCCTAAGTGCAGTCCAGGAGGAGACAGCGGTCTCTATGGTACCACCTAGGTATCCTTAAAAGACAGATAGGAATGTGAATCTTGTCCACTTCAGGGACAGCCATTTCTTGTTGAGGGGCTAAACCACTAAGAAAGGAGGAGAGAGAGCATCAGGCATTATCTCTTCTTGGAAGAACTGAATATTCATATTGTCACTAGTCACTATTTCAGTGACTAAAAATTAGTAAATTTCTGGTCATCAGTAGGCAGCTGCAGCATCAACATATTATTTGAAAAACCAACACCTGCCGAAAGCATGTTTTCCCCAAAACCTTATTGATGTCCCAAATATCAGAGTTGTCAACTAACTTCTATAATGCAATCTGAAACTGTAATTAAAGTCCAAGATGGTAGAATAGCAAACTAGTGACACCAAACAGCAGGGATGCCTCTGGGCTAAGATGCAGCTAGTACACAAACATAGTCCCTTTGCAGTGTAGCAGGGAAGGATACATCAGCACCAGGCTCATGACAGGAATCCAGCATCACTGATTAGTTTGAAATTTTCCTTGCTCATTTGTGCATGAAAAGCCACATATCATTTAATGCCAATGAGTAGAGTCTTCTCAAACCAGGGTCAAATTGCTAAAGGTTATTTTTTTCTCCTACTGAAAAACCTTATTTTTTCCCAATAACTTTCCCAGAAATTAGACTAAGCAGCAAATATTTTCCCTTTACTTCAGACTTATGGTCTGGGCTACCACACACCCAGGTAGCAGCAAAAAAACACTGAAAATGTCTGCATTTGGCTGGTATGGAATAAATGGTCTTAATAGCTCACAAATATCTGAGGAATTAAACCTAGGAAGATAGCATCACCACATTCAGCTGCTGAAGTGTGTGTCTATTACTTCAATTTTTAGATGACAATATTCAATTAACCACCATGATACTGTATTAGTCATTATTAACACTTACTAAGCACCTCTGCCTCTAGTATGCAAAGTGCAGAATTCAAGTTTAATACGGTTGGACTCTAACTGCCAGATGGCATCTTCACTTGATTTATGCTTCTCTATGAAACAATGGGTTCTTTTCCAAGCTAATCACCCTAAGTTTCTAAGTATTTGGCCTTCATCTTTATATATGCCCAATATGCTCAGAAACAAGAAATGCATGACTAATCATAAGTACATTTATAAATTTTCTGCTTAGAGTGATAAGCATCTTTCTTACAAGAATGATTTAATTTGTTGAGAGAGATTAAAATTTAAAACCAGAAGCTAAAATCTTAGAAATGGCTTCTCTTTAATATTCTCAGGGATGACAAACAGAAAATAAAAAAGAGAGAATTTGAGAGGCTTAGGAGGAGGAATCCCTCTGCATAGAAGGTGCTATGAAAATAATTCAATGAACTGGCTCTATTATATAAAACTGGTGTGTTCTAACACTGACTGTCTCTCCCTAGGCTAATCCAAACGGCTCAGAAAGGCCATGTGCTCTACCAGACAATAGTTTTAGAAGATCATAATTTTATCTTTTGTTGCTTTTTGATGATAACGAGTAATTAATGGCATTTCTTGACAAAGACTAGTTACATAGTGATAATTAGGCAGAAACCTCTACATTTTGACCAGAGTGAATACTGTAGGAGTCACCTCACTGTATGATGTGGGGAACATAATGGGCTGAGCCTGCACAAGGGAAAGAGGCCAGGGTAGCCCATGTGATGGCTCAGCTTGCCCTGTCTATTTGGTTCTTATGCCGTCTGTAGGTCAGAAGAGAGGACCTTTCCCAGGGATTCACCAGGTATGAGGTCAAGCAGTGGCCAGTGTCAAAAAAAAAAGAAAAAGAAAAAAAGGAGAACAAGGGAATACACACAATACTTGCAGGCAAGAGGTACTATGATAGCATAAAAAGAATACTAGATTAAGGCAAATGTCAGCATACCATAAAATACATTCTCACCAGAATTGCTTGAACCCTGGAGGTGGAGGTTGCAGTGAGTCAAGATCGCGCCACTGCACTCCAGCCTAGGCGACAGAGTGAGACTCTGTCTCAAAAAACAAACAAACAAACAAAAAACAAAAAAAATAACCATTTGAGAGAGTTAGATAACATTCTCACTTGCGAAAGCTAAATAAGGCCAACAATCACCGAGATAGTGATTGCCAGTAATTACAAGAATCTAAGCTAAGCTAATTCTCTTTTACTCCAGATCTAGTATTTCCACAGCACCTCTCAATTAGCAGATCAATTCAGCTCTCCTGATTATGTACCCTTGCATAAGTCACTTCCACTTAGTGGGACTTGGTTTTCCCATCTATAAAATGGACACAATAATTCCTGCCTTGCTGTCTTCCTGGGTTACTGTAAGAACTAAATGAATCTCCATACGTGAAAACAATATGAAAATGAAAATCACTAGATCATTGTAAGATAAGAATTTTAAATCCATGGCCCTTCTCAATCACAGTTTTATAGATGTCCCCATCACAGGCCTTCTGTGTCATGACTGAAGTTCTAACATGGTTCATTTGTATTAATCTTTAAATGTAAGTATATCCTTCTCCCTAAAACTCTCCACAAGTCCTTTTCTATGAAACCACAAGATAGACATCTACTAATCATTCCATCTCACTATGCCATGTTAATCTCTTAGACTGGAGTATGAGGCCCCTGGAGGTTGGGATTCTGCCTGTATTTGTTAATATACTACCAGCTGCTGTAACAAACAAAATCCAAAACGCATAAGGGCTCATTCTCAATAGCAATCTAAAATGTGTGTTCTGATAGATGCGTGGCTCCACACTGGGAGGAATTAAAAAGCCCAAACTCCTTCAAACTTACGGCTTCACCATCTGCAACAAGGATTCAATGTTCTGCCATGATTATGGCAAAAGCACAGAAGCATAGAGGGTAAACCAGGGGAGGGTTCGATGAGTCAGGTGATGAAGTTGCACCCAGGGACTTTCCCCCACATTCCATTCACTAGAACTCAGCCACATGGCTCATCTGTCTGTAGCAAGGCCTGGGAGATGCAGTCTAACTGTGAGTCCAGGAAGAACAGGACATAGGTTTGGTGAACAGCCAGCCAGTCTCTGCCACCCTCATACTCGAAATTTAAAAGATGCTTTCTAATGTATGAATGAACTGACTAGTACATCCAAGTCTTGGCCATGAAGTAATAAAGGAAAACAAAAAAAAAGAAAAAGAAAAAGAAAACTACTATATGTAAATCATGTTCACAGCTCTAATTCACTTAATTTCACAAATCACTGTTTGCCTTTCTTTTCCTAATATATGCAAACCCAATTTTAAGGATGAAAAATGACATGGCCAAAAGAAAAAAGAAAAGCATCATAAACAAAGCTTAAAGTTTCTAAAAAAGAATCACTCCCTAATAAGGGAATATCATGGAGAGAAGAGAATCATGAACACAGACAGAATTTTCTAGCAATACACAAAGAAAAGATAAAGAGAATGTGATAGCTTCTACTTGTGCAATTTACTTAGGGATTTTACATTTTTATACTAAGAAGTAAAGTCCTGCCGAGTTTCTGTAGCTAAGCTAGATTTTACAACACAAAATTCTGATTTTGATGCTTTAATATCTAAGTTGTTTTAAAATCAATTGAGTTTAAGGACTGATCAAATGCATGAATTAAAAAAAGATCTTTGGCATTTTTAAGTAAAGTCACTAAGTACAGCAAGAATGGATGCGGGGTCTTTTAAAGGCCTCATATAAAACTCTGTAGTATGTACTTTTAAATGTCTGCATTTGACCAGGTCAAGATTGCTAGTGTATTTAATTCTTACTAAAAGAAATCTATGAAGTGTAAGGTTAAACTCCAACTGGTAGCTAAGTGCATATGCCAGTATTTCATCATCACCTAGAAGTTTCAGGTGATGAAATGCTACAGTGAATGCTCCAACCAGGAGGATCTCTTTACTTTACTGGAATTTGCTTCACCACACAAGCTTTCAAAATAGATATATTTCTGCTATTCTTTCTTACTATATTTTAAAAGAGAAATGACATAGGTTTCACAGATGCTGGTGAAATAATTACAGTTGCATAGGCAAGGCATATAATTTGTTGAAGAACAGGGTTAAAAAAAGATTTCACCTACACTGTGTGGGTACAAAGACTTAGGGTTAACTGTGAAGCAACTGCTATCTGTATCTTTCATAGCTATAACCAACACTGAGGCAAAAAAAATACCCCAACTATATAAATGTATAGCGTATACGCACATACACGCACACACAACTCAGGACACAAAGAGAAGATATCCTTCCTAAACTCAAAAGCGCACAGATGCTTACACTGAAAATAAAGTCAGTAGCTGCCTTCACTGCAAGGGTGTGTAGCAAAAATCAGGACAGAGCAAGGACAGGAGAGAGAACAATGAAGAATGATTCTTCCTTTCCCTTAAATCAAGGACTGCAATTCACTCCCTGAGACAAAGAGAGATGACTTCTCTTCTTTGGCACCCAGTGTATGGGAACATCACCCCTTCATGCACCCCTGACTCCTGGGAGTGGGAGGCTGAAAGTACCAGAAAAGGAACCAAATCATCTCATTTTCATATGAACCTGTTGAACTCCTAAGCATTTTAACTTCTAAGCTGAAAGGGCTCTTAAGCATGAACATCAAAAGCTGTTTATCACCTGTTTTCACAATCTCCCAATTCTAAGAAATTTCCAAGCAAGTCTACAATGACACAATGCAGCAAACTCCAGTTCAAACTTTAATTGCATATAGAAGCACAATGCCAGTGTAGTTTATCCAACATGTATAAACTTTAATTGGAAAAATTTTCTCACAGCTTAAACAATCACACCTTAGTGATGAAGAGCTCAAAGGACTTCTGAATACTATACATTATAGTATTATAAATGAATTATAAATGAATTATAAATGAATACTATACATAGTTGTGGCCTGGACAATTCCACTCAATTTCAGAAAATGTTACACAAGTACTAAAGCAGATTGATTGAGTGTCCCACAAAGACAGCAGGTAAGAGGTGGTTTCAAAGGCAGGTACAGTAATAGGGTCATACTCTCCTGATCTGGCTTGATACCACAATAATATTTATAACATTAGGATTCATAACTCTCATCCTTTCAGAGGAAGGCAGGTAACGTAGATGTGTAAAGTGGCTTGCTGAAGACGAGAAAAAGTATTGGTGCCCAAAAGCCAACTGGAGACAGAACGTCCTGCCTTTATGTGAATCAAACTGAAAAAAAAAAAAAAAAATACACATTTGGAGATCCTGAGTTATGACCCCTGCTTGGAAAAACAAATGCCAGCATACTTCTCTCAACTAACCTAACTAACTTTTTCATAAGGTATTAAGCAACAGTAAAAAGTTAAAAATTGTTCTCTGACACATGTTGGGGTGTAGGTACTCTAGTTTATTAGTGAAATAAGGACTCCATAGTCATAATAGATGGTCAGTGGGAGAAGGGCAAAGCTGACATCCTTTTAACAAAATAGGGCAGCCTAATAACGTGCTTGAGATTATAAGGCCATTCCACCTCACCATGGAGAAAAGCTTAAAAAAATCCCACAGGAAAAGTGCTAGATAATTATTCTTAATAGACTTTTAAAAGATGAATGGAGAATAGTCATCCTTTCAACTGGATTCCACAGGGCATGGCCACAAATTTTAGCCTTTGCTCCTCAAAATAAAAAAAAAAAAAAACAACAAAAAAACACATAATCAACAAATTCCCTTAACACTATGCTGTGTGCCACCCTATGTAATGCTAGATTGTGAGGTATATACCCTTCAAGATGAACTAGATACAAAACACACACCAGGTATAATAAAAGAAGGAGAAGAGGGGCTGCAAACAGAGGAGTAATTACATGGGCTGGCAAGGCTAGCAGATGTCTTGAGTGAACTAGAGAGCCAAAGGAACCAAGAGGGCCTAGTATATGACCCTGGCCACTTGTACCAGCCAGCCTGTGTGCAAGAGGGAACAGCTTGTGCTCCCCATGGAGGGACAGGGAAGCAATTAACTCCAACATTCCCTTCTTAAGGAACCCCCCAGCTCCTCCCTACTCCCTGAAATCCCAGCCAGCCTCAGAGAGTATCATGGTGATAAGCCAGATCCCAACACTGCCCCCCAACAACTGCCCCCTATCCCAACTTGGGAACCTTTTACACAGAGCTTGCTCTTTCTGTTAGTGGAAGAGGACACAGAGAGACAGAGGAATCCTGCCTTCCTTTGCTCGTTTGCAGGGCTTTCCAAGTAGGGCAGAGTTTCACAGGAAAAAAAAAAAAAAAAAAAAAATCTACTTTTCTTCAAGGGGAGGAGCTTATACAGAAAATAGACAGTACATGGGAACAGTTTCAGGGCAGGTCTGAGAAGACTGCGTGTCTCCTGACCTAGCTCTACCATCTCATCAACTTGTTGAGCTCATATTTAAGCATACAAGAGCTCTTCAGACTGCACATAGATTTTATAATGCCACCTACAAAGGGCCTAATTTGGAGGACTCTGGTAGAGGCTTATGAAACACCAATATGTAGGGTGCTAAGACCCTTACCTTTCATTCATTTAACAAATATTTAATGAGCATATGCCAAGTGTCAAGTGTTTTGCCTGGTGCCAGGTCTACAATGGGGAATCAAACAGACATCATCTCCATCTGTCCAAGAGAAATTGTGCTTAGAGGACAGCCCTCTCAACACAGGTTAGGACTACTGTTCTCAACCTGGATAGATCTCAATATATCTACACATTAACTAACATCTTTGTCTAAAAAGCAGCATTTTCAAAAATTTCATCATCAATACTAATACCTATACTGGGTATTACCGTGCCTACTGGGTTTACTGCCCTGTAGATCTGCCTTGGTCTTATTCACTGTCAGTATTCCCAATATACTCACATTTTGGAGAAATGGGATACAAAATGGCTTACGTTCTCAAGTAGCTTACAATCTCCTTTGAGAAACAAAATATTTACATGAAACTGTAAATGATAGAGTGAAAAAGATACTATGGAAAATTCATGCAAATATTCAATAAACAGGCTGCATAAAATGTTGTATCCAGGCTGCTCTGCCTATGGAGTAGCCATTCTTTATTCCTTTACTTTCTTAGTAAACTTGCTTTCACTTCACTCTAAAAAAACATGTTATCCAAATCATAACACTTTTCAGAGCAAAGGGGAGAACTATTAATACTTAATACTGGGAATGTCTCTGGCAATTCAAAACTATTTTCACAAATTCCTTTTTCTGGGAGGTGAATTCTCTAATTCAAAAACCTTATTTAGTTCCTCATCAAAGAAATATTTATGGAAAATTTACCATATTCAAGGTATAATGACAGGCTTTTCTAGAGGTAGGCTTTAAGCAGGAGCTCACAAAGATAAATAAGACATAATTCTTATTTATCTATCTATTCTTATTTATCTATCTAAGACATTAAAATACCATACATGCATACCATGTGACAATCTTATGCTCAGCTTTTTGCATATACATTATCTCATTTATCTAATTTAATCATCAAAACAAACCTAGGAGATAAACAATATTACTACTATTTTATAGATGAGGTTTCTAGTAGTTAAGTAACTGTCTATGATCCACGGTCCCTCTGGCTGTAAGGAGCTGGCATTGGAACCAGGTACATCTCATTGAAATACCCCAGCTCTTATTCTGTGACAGGTACTGTATGGATTATTCTGAAGAGGAAAACATGTACTTCTTGTTAGAGTAATCGAGGATGAATCAACAGGGGATAAGTGATGTTAGATACGGACCTTGAAGGACTGAGTTAGAAGGATTTTAAAAGGCAGAGAGTAGAGGGGATGGCAACCCAGGGAGGTGGAACAATGAACCAATAGCCTGGAGCTGGAAAGACTAAGCATTGAGCAAGGAGGAGTCAACTTGGCCAGTACTACATAGTTCTGAGTAGAGAGCCTAGGAACTATAAGACTGGAAGACAGGTAAGCTGAGGTCAACTTTCCTTTTATGTTTAATTTAAGCAAATAGGAAACTAAGTTTGCATGCCCTGAGTACACTCCATAGTGAATTTGCATTGACGCCAACCAGTTCATCCAGGTCAAGATGTCTAGGAGGTAGAGGGCTTCATACAGCTGGCCTGAAGGGGGCATTCTATCATCCAAAGGCAGGAGGGTGCCAACTCATGGCTGGATGCAGTTCTGGCAAAGTTGAAATGATGTAAATCAATCTAATTTTTTTCCATAGAAATAACACTAATATCTCTACTGGGTATTACTCTACCTACTGTAGATCTGCCTTGGTCTTATTCACTGTCAGTACTCCCAATATACTCACATTTTGGAGAAACAGGATACAAAATGGCTTATGTTCTCAAGTAGCTTACAATCTCCTTTGAGAAACAAAATATTTACATGAAACTGTAAATGATAGAGTGGAAAAGATACTATGGAAAATTCATGCAAATATTCAATAATGAGTGTGACATTTCACACAAATGGCTGGATACCCGTGTTCTCATTAAAACTAGAATCCGGTTTACTGTCCATCCAGCCTAATCTTCCACTACATCTACTCCAGTAAGCTAGGCTGTAGAAAGATGGCTTAGTCATTATTGTCAAGCATAAGAGGCATCTTTATGCCTTTGCTCAGTCCATGAGCTTGGCTTGGCAGACTTCCCTTATGATCTCTATCATGATCTATTAAAACGTACCTAGACGTAAGACTCAACTCATATGCCAGCTGTTTCATGAAACTTGATACATAAGAAATGCTCTGAAAATATGTCTGTGGGTGAATGGATGGGAGGAAGGAGGGAGGGAGGAAGGAAGGGATGGATGGAAGAGTGAGATAGAGGCAGGTATGGATAGAAGAAGAGATAGAGGGATAGATGGGTGGACAGAGGGAAGGAGGGAGAAAGGGATGAAAAAAGGGATGGATGGAAGAGAGAGATGCGGGAGGGATGGATGGATGGGTAAATAGAGGGATGGATAGATAGAGGGAAGGAGGGAGGGAGGGATAGAGGGATGGAGGGAAGAAAGAAGGGCTAGATGGATAGAAGGATGGATGGAGGGATGGAGGAAGGATAGGGGAGGGTTGAATGGATGGGGGATAGAGGGAGGGAGGGAGGAAAGGATGGAAGGATGAATGGATGGAGGGAGGAAGGGAATGCTGGATGAAGAGATAAATGGATGGATGGTGGAGGACCTCATAATGAATCTCTCAGTTGGTCATAATCGTCCTCCTGTCAGTATGCCATAGTACACATTTGCTCCTACTTTAAAACTCTGCATGCTCCCTTCTTCCATTAACATTTGAATACAGTTCTTCTCTTCCTTATTAAATGGAAGGCTCCTGAAGGCTGAATTATATTCATCTTTGTATCCCACACAAATCCGAGTACAAGGTCTTTCACAGAATACGTGCTTAAGATATCAGAGTATCAGCAGTATGGTATACCTGGCAGCAGGCAGAAAACGTGCATAATGGAAAGCACAATCCATATAAGGGATGAATACTGATATGAATGGCTGTAAATGGACCTATGTCAGCTTTAAAAATTCCAGACAAAAGTCAGGTCTCTAGTCTGAAGTTACCTTTAGGCAGAGACAGTCAAGGTTATCACCTCTTACTCCTCCTTCAGGCCTCAATTCTGACCCCATCTCTTCCTTGAAGGCTGAGAACACTCGCCCCGCCTCACCCACCCTGAGATTTTAAGCCCTCCCTCTCCTCACTCTCTTGGCACTGGGCACACACCCTTTAAGATATGGACTGAGTGTGCTCCTATGTAACTGCTGCCCCTGTGTCTCTCTTCAGGGCAGAGGAGTCGGCTTTGCTCATCTCTGTGACCCATCACTCCCAGAACAGTATCTGGCACACACCTGGCTCTTAATAAAGACTTCTTTGTAAGTACTTCATTTTAGAAGTACTTGGCTAATATTCTGGGTTGTTTGTTTGTTTGTTTTGAGATGGGGTCTCACTCTGTCACCCAGGCTGGAGTGCACTGGCACTATCTCAGCTCACTGTAACCTCAGCCTCCCGAGTTCAAGTGATTCTCCTGCCTCAGCCTCCCAAGTAGCTGGGATTACAGGTGCCCACCACCATATCCTGCTAATTTTTTGTATTTTTAGTAGAGACGGGGTTGCACCATGTTGGCCAGGCTGGTCTTGAACTCCTGACCTCAAGTGATCCACCTACCACAGTCTCCCAAAGTGCTGGGATTACAGGCATGAGCCACTGTGCCCGGCCCAATATTCTAATTTTTAAACATCTACCAGGTATAATCATCACTGTTAACAAACCCAGGACATGTTGCTAAATCTTTTAGGGTAATAGGACATAGGTTAGGCTTTATAGTCAGGCAGCCCCAGCTGGGAATATCAGCTCTGCTTCCTACTAGGGTTGTTCTCTTAAATAAGTCACTTGCCCTCTCTAGGCTGATTTCCTCACATCACATTGTCCATGGGGATAACAACACCTACCCTGCAGAATGTTGTATGGGCCACAGGTTATGTAAATAAGCACCTAACAGAGCTCCCAGCCATTGGTTATTGCTCAATAATGATAGCAATTATAATGACTAGACTAAGAGGATAGGTAAAAGTAAATGTTGATATATTTTTTCAATGATTTTATATATATATATATATATTGTTTTTAATTACAGTGTATTCTTACAAAATCAATCTTAAGAATTTAATTAAGTAAAACAAGTAAAACCCCATACATAGTCCATATCTTTGGGGCTATAAATTATTTGTCATGCTTTCAGTAAGAAACTCAATCCAACAGGCAAAGGAAACATGGAATATACAGATGTCTTGAGTTTATAGAAAAGCATGCAAAATATTAGGGTAGGTTCAGTGGCTCACACCTGTAATACCAGCACTTTAGGAGGCCAAGGGGGGCAAATCACTTGAGGACAGGAGTTTGTGGCCAGCGTGGCCAAGATGGTGAAACCCCATCTCTATTAAAAATACAAAA
Source organism: Piliocolobus tephrosceles (assembly GCF_002776525.5). Lineage (NCBI taxonomy): Eukaryota > Metazoa > Chordata > Mammalia > Primates > Cercopithecidae > Piliocolobus > Piliocolobus tephrosceles. The sequence goes on from NC_045438.1 coordinate 41,798,354, forward strand.
ATTAGCCGGGCGTGGTGGTGCATACTTGTAATCCCAGGTATTCAGGAGGCTGAAGCAGGAGAATTGCTTGAACCCAGAAGGTGGAGGTTGCAGTGAGCCAAGATCATGGCACCGCACTACAGCCTGGGCAAGAGAGCAAGACTCTGTCTCAAAAACAAAAAGAAAGAAAGAAAAGACAAAACAAGACAAGAAAAGAAAGAAAAGAGAAAACACAATATATGGCACACGAGGTAAGGCTATAGGATCTGCCTTCAAACTGATTTCTGTTTCATGGTTTTCCAAGGAGAATTGAAAAAAATAATCAGTGGATAGGAAAGAGGATGTTTTTTCAACATCAAATATTCAAAGCAGGTTGATAACAGCACTACACATCAGGAATTCTTCATCAGTCTCTGTGCCTCCCAAACGTTAACTGTGTAAGTGATACATGTGTATACCATATTGAGAAAAACCAATGCGGAAAATATGTTTTGGACAGAGTCTCCAAAGAACAAAAATGAGTGTCTAGCTTCCTGTGTAAACCAATGTCATTACATTCAAAGAACAGTACATCAGGACATTCCCTAGAAAATATCTGCTTTCATGGGGCGTGCGTGTGTGTGTGTGCATGTGTGTATGTGTGTGTATGTGAGAGAGAGAAAGCGCAAACAAGCTGATGGCATTCCACCATGGAATGACCTCAGAGCACTGTAAGACAAATCATTAAAAATGCAACATATGCAAACTGTCTTCTACTGCAGATGCAGAGGGGTTAGTGAAAGCAGAATGGTCACTTCAGATCAGTTTAAGAAACCTGGCCGCTTACAAATGGGAGTAAGTAGGTGGATTTTTCCAAACCACCCTATTTACATCTTCCAAACCCTATCATTTTGTGCAATGGCTAAAATTTCATGCATGGCACGAGTGTTTCCCCTCCCCCTACACACAATGTAGCTGCTTTGAAGAATGTCAGATTAGAAACAAGGAGAAAAAATAGCCATTCTTTTAAAGTCTCAAAAATTCACAACTAAATTTAAATTACACAACTTTCAGTTGAAGTAAGAAAGGCAGAGCCAACAGTCCCTATATCATGGAGTGAGAATACTTTCTAACACATTCTCTCCACACAGATTTCACAGACCTGACCCCCCATGTTAGGTGTGTACAGTAAGTTAAATCCTTTATGTAGCAATTATCCTAAGAGCATCTTTAATTCTTCAGACTAACGGATATCATATCAATGAGTAAATAAATCCAAGAGGTTCTAATTCAACCTTGGATCAACATGGAGTAGCTGAAGCCAGATTTACCCTCCTGCCTGAAAACAGAGATAGAAGTAGACAACATGCATGAAACAATAGCTCTCAAGATGCTGGGGGCCACCTAGCAGGAAGGGACAGTGGTCCCTGAAAGAAGGGAAGCAAATGAGGTGAACTCTACAATGGCCCCAGCAGCTGGCCTGGAGACAGCATTTAGGCCACGGCCTAGGAAAGGGTGACCTAGGTAGAGATCAGCAGTCCCCGAGTGGAGGACTGGGAGACAGAAGTCCAGGGAGCCGAAGATGGTTAAAGGTCACGGGGTAAAATACCAGGAGGACAGCACTACAGCAAGAGAAATCCAAAGACCTGTGAATATTCAGTTGAGTACTGCTTGATCAGCACATGAGGAAACTACCCACAGCCAGGGAAAAACCACCTGAAAGTATTAGAGGGAACAGTGCCTGGTATTCACAAAGGGCTGCCAGCCCTGTTCCGAACAGCCAGAAGGGAAAATCCCATAATTTATGGGGCATTGGTTAGAGTTCTAAGAAAGGTCTTGCCTTGATAGCGGAGAAAAATCCACTCTAGACTAAGTGCTGCCCTGGTCCTATCTAACAAAGCTTTTTAAAAAGCAAGATGTAAAAAGATCATACTGTTTCCAAGTATCTTATACCATGTCCCATAACAAACCTCCATAAAATTTTTAGGAATTCAAAAGTTTCTGGTAGCCAACAAGGTAAAATTCTGGCATCGAATCTGAAATCATCAAGTAGAGAGTGGAAAAGTGTGACCTACAAAGAGGAGAAAAATTAACTGATCAGAACCATCCCAGATGGTAGAATTAGTAGAAAAGGTCAGTAAGACAGTTTTTTAAAAACTGCATTCCATATTTTCCAGAAACTAAAGAATGGCTGTGTTAAGTGGAAACAATATGGAAAATATTAAAAAGCTCAAAATTAAACCCCTAGAGAGGAAAAGTTCAAAATTTGAGATATATAATGCACCGGATGGCAGATTAGACATTAAGGGCAGATTATATGTTACTGAAGAAAAGATTAGTGAACTTGAAGACAGAGCAATAAAAATGATTCAAAGTGAAACAGACAAAATACTTGGCCCTACTTGAAGTCCACAGTTTCAAATGTGTGTCTGAAAGTTAAATGCTACCACTTATTCTGAGGCTCAGACAAAGTTCATTACATCATTCAAGATCACTTTAACACTGTAAAAAAAAGTGCTTATTTTTCTGTTAATAAATTATATGACTTTAAAATGTTTAATATAATTTAGTTATTTCACTTTATAATCTTTCTATTGATGGATATATATACTGTTTATAAGATCTGTCACTACTATGTATACAGTCAAATATACATCAATAATGAAAACCCATGGGCAGGTTCTAATTTTTCGGTCACTATAGTCAGAATTATATTAATGCAATCAAAATTGTTATGAGGGCTAATTTCACTTAAAGGTTAATATTCTTTGTTTTTCTGATCTAATTTCTGACTATCTTTTGTTTCACCTATGTCTCTCTGTTATCTGTGGTTGAATCTTCTGGATTCTGGAAAATCATTCACATTTAAGATTTTATTAACATATATACATAGATGACATACATATTTAATTGATTTTCCTTAAGTTTGCCTCTTTATTGGAGTAAGAGATAGTATATTATTAAATCATTTAAATTCAATCATGTATAAAACATAAGACATTATGTCTGGATGCTCCATCATCAGTTCAGGGTTGTTGTTGTTGTTGTTGTTTTTGAGACATGGTCTTGCTCTGTTACCCAGGCTAGAGTGCAGTGGCACAATTATGGCTCATTGAAGCCTCAACCTTCAAGGACTCAAGCAATCTTCCCAACTGAGCTTCCTGAGTCGCTGGGACTATAGGCACATGTCCCAAAATTTTTTATTTTTTTGTAGAGACAAGGTCTCACTGTAATGACCAGGCTGGTCTTGGCTCCTGGACTCAAAGGCATCCTCCTGCCTCGGCCTCCCAAAGTGATGGGATTACAGGCATGAGCCATCATGCCTGGCCTCAGAAGTTTTTTAATATATTCGGCTTCTCTTTATAATCTTTCCTCTATCATTTTATTGAATTCCCAGCAGGTCCATGCTGGTCACTGCAAATATAATGATGAATAAGACATAACCCTCAGAGTCTATGGTCTAGAGTTTGACAGGTGAAAAATAATTTTACACCAGATCTATGGTCAAATATGGACAAAGCACTAGCAAGCAGAAGCAAGGAGATGACTAAGTGTGCTGACGAGAGGGATATGGGAACACAGTAAGAAAAACTTCATACTGGAGATGACCTTTATGTTTTGAAATATGTGCAGAAGTTCATCTAATAGAGAAATTGAAACATGACATTAGAGGCAGAGGAAATAGCAACTGTAAATGCACAAAAGCATAAAGAAACCAGGTATATTCTGGGAATAAACAAATGTTGGTATTACTAATCTATACCCTAAAGCACTAGGAAGCCATCAAAAATTTCTAAGTTTGGGAATGACATGATTAGATTTGTCTTTTAGAGGAACAACTTTGGAACCAGTGTGGAGAATGGTGGAGAGGTGAGTGGAGACTTCAGGCAAGGACATCAGTCAAGAGTTGCAATAGTTCAGGGAGATACAATGAAGAACTGAAACTGGGCAAAGGTGGTGGGTTGGAGGAGGCTGATTACAGAAATATTTGAGAAGAACAATTGACAGAATTTGGGAATTGGTTATATGTGTCAGTGTGATAAGAAGGTGAGAAAGGAGTGAAAGGTGAGTCCAAGGTTCTCGCTTGGATGTCTATAGGGGTAGTGGGGCTTTGCATAGAAAGAAGGTAGGACAAACAGGTCTTGAGGGAAAAGTATGATTGTAAACATGTCTAATTTGAAGTTTATTTGGGCTATTTATGCAGACATATCTAGTATATAGTGTGTGGAAGTAGGAAACTAGAGCTTCTACTACAGAATAGTAGTCAAAGAAATCAAAGTAGATAAAAACACTCAGTCTTTGCAAAGTATATAGAGTAAGAAGGGAAATGAGAAAGTCTTGCTTCATCCATTTTGTTCTACTATAACAGAATATCACAGACTGGGTAATTTATAACAAGCAGAAATATTTTGCTCATGGTTCTGGAAACTAGGAAGTCTAAGATCAAGCCATGGCCTTCTTGCTGCAACAGCCCATAGTGGAAGGGCAAAGACAGAGCAAGAGAGCACACAAGACAGGGCCAAAGGGGCTAACTAATCCTTTTATAAGGAGCTCACTCCCAAGATAACAAACCCACTTTCTCAATAACAGCATTAATCCATTCATGAAGGCATGGCCTAATCACCTCTCCTTAGGTCTCAACACTGTTGCACTGGGGATTAAGTTACCAATATATGCTCTTTGAGGGGCACACATTCAAACCACAGCAAAGCCTTCTGACAGAACTCTGCGCTGCAACATTTAATGGGCTGATTGGGGGACAGAACCAATGATGGAGACTGAGAAGGAGTAATTGGGCAAGCAGTAGAGAAACCAGGGGTAAGTGGAGTCAAGAAATCCAAGGGAGAAGAATATTTCGAGGAGGAGAAGGTTCAAATGCAATAGAAAAGTCATATTAAATGAGAAATGTTTAAATATCTACTGAAATTGCCAATTGATAGATCATTGAGGCCTTTTACATGAATAATTCCAGGGAGACTGAGACGTGAAAACCAGATTCCATTAAAACAAAAGGTAAAGAACTTGACATTTCTAACATAGATTAATCTTTATGAATTTCAAGCTGGGCATGGTGGCTCAGGAAGCTTAGTCGACATATTACATTAATATTAATAATGATATATGTGATCGTCATAAGTTTATGGAGTACTTGTTATCGGTCAGGCATTGTACTAGGCATTTCACATGCAGGGTCTTGTTTAATTCTAGATAATTTAGATGACTCCACAAGAGTCTTTCTTGAATCACAAATTGCTAGTCTTCTGCACAAAATATCCAACTCGATTATCTGTACTTTATGAATAAGAACTGTGTCTTATAATTCCTTTTTTTTGTGCCATCTGGTAAAGTTTTGGGGACATAATAGAAACTCAGTATCCTTTAAAACTCTTGATAACATACCAAGTTGCTGCTATACACATGACTTTGTATTGGACAGTAGAGAGGATTTTTTTACACTAACCAATTCTATACAAAGTTGGAAGCTTATTGGAGAGACAAGGCATGCAGGTGAAAATTTAAATTATAGCTCTAAACATCAATTAAGTGCTACTACATTTATAATAATAGTATATGAGTACAGTAAAAAGGAGATTGCTGTGAGCTAATGTCATGAAACAAATATTTATGCAGCTGGTAGAAGTTGAATAAGGGCTTCAATATTCTGACAGACAGAGACAAGGCTTTCCAGGAGGTGGAAATGCCTGAGCAAGGGAATGATTGTGCATCTCACGAGAGCCAAGAGCTCACAGCCAATGATTTATTTAGCAAAGTCTTCAACCCTACTATTCTTTGCCTCCCGTTCAGCCCATTTCCAGCATGTATTTTTTTCTTCCTCATATTTCCTTAATTAATCTCTTTATCTACTTCTCATGATCACAAACCTCTGTTATCCTATCCTATTTCAACTACGACCACCGCCTCATCACTCAGCTCACACTACTAGCACCGCTAAGAATCCACAGTTCTACTTCTGAAGTCGCTTTGGATTTCCCAGCACTCTGCACAGTAGGACCCATACACCACCAGATACTATCCCCTGCCTCTGGCATTTCTCATTCTTCACTCTAACTCACTGCTGTTTTCCCCACACAAATGTGCTCCAAGACCTCCTAAAGCAAACTATACATTGTCTTCTTCCAAGTCTCCCCTGGCTCAAAGTCAGTCTTAATGCACAAGGCTCTAAATCATAATTTACAGCTTGGAAACCATTAATCCTGTACAGAAGGAATAGAGTTTACTGCCAAAGAGTTGTTCAACTACTAAGACAGATTCTGGTTCTATATGAATTTTTATTTAAGTTCCCTATAAAAATGTTTATAATAGCATCAGAGGTTGTGTGTGTGTGTGTGTGTGTGTGTGTGTATGTGTGTACATATACACAAACACACTGTCTCTCTCTCTCTCAAAGTGGGGAGGAGTGTGTGTTGAAGAATGACAGCTCCTTGAGGACAGGCCACATTTTTGTTCAACTCGAGTTGAACAGTATTAGCAAGGGCATGAGAGGACTTAAGAAACAATACAAAATAAGGCAGATAGGTATGTTCTTCAAGCTATCCTTCGACCCTGGATTCTAAAGACTAAAATACAAACTAAGGTTGGAGGGGCCCAAATTTTCTTCTCTGAGTCTCAGAGATTAGGTGTATATATTTTAGAAATATAATAGTACTTTCTTAAAAAAATTACTTGGTAATTAACCTGACTAAAAGCTCTGGCTAAAATACTGTGGCTCTGGCTTAGCATACTCTATGGTTGTAGCCAACACTAGAAAAAACACACTTTCAGTTCTAGGCTCTGTTCTCTCACTAAATTTTACTTTGGCTGTATGCTGATCATTTGATCTCATTTGGAGATGACTAGCAGTCACATATACACCATCAAGTGACAATCACAAGGCCAAATCTAAGTTATTTCATTTCAAATAAGCATTGGACTATTATTACTAACTTAATAAGCAGGAAGTGCCCATGTGTCTTATGTACTATGCTGGACACAACTTGCAGGAAGATAAATAAAACATCACTAATAAGTACAAGATCCTCAAAGTTCACACTCTGAGATGTAAACAGTGAATGACAGCATAATTTTTGAGAGTAAAGAAATTGACAACGCAACAAAGAACACCAAGTAGGAAGTGAAGATAACAATCTGCCTTGAAGAATTGTAAAACAATGTGCAAGAAAGTAACATTTAAACTAGATCTTGGCTAGGCACCATGGCTCACACCTGTAATTCTCAACACTTTGGGAGGCTGAGGCAGGGGGATAGCCTGAAGTCAGGAGTTCAAGAACAGCCTGGCCAATATGGTAAAACCCCATCTCTACGAAAAATACAAAAATTAGCCAGACATGGCGGCACACGCCTGTAATCCCAGCTACCTGGGAGGCTGAGGCAGGAGAAACCCTTGAACCTGGGAGGCGGAGGTTGCAGTGAACCAAGATCACGCCACTGCACTCCAGCCTGGTCAACAGAGTGAGACTCTGTCTCAATAAATAAATAAATAAATAAATAGATAAATTAATTAATTAAATAAATAAAATAAAAATCAACTAAATCTCAAAGGAGGAGGGAAGGGATATATATGGAGCATGTATTACTTGCCAGACACAGGTGACAAATTATCTCACTGTTGCCACCATTTTAGACATGGTGAATCTGAGGCAGGACAACTAAAGTCACCTGCTAGAATGTCACACAGCCAGCTTCAAACACAGCTTTGTATGCTCTGTCCAACGTACAAGCTCCCTTCTAAAGGCAAGGAAGCCTTCTTTAGGTGGAAAAGTGAAATAATCTTTATTGCACTTAAAGTTTCCTAGAAATTACCTCTTACGAAATATTCACTTATAATGATTCACAGTTTATGGTTGTAGCTGTAAGTTTCTATCTGCCCATAAAACGCTTTTTTTTTTTTTTTATTATTATACTTTAAGTTCTAGGGTACATGTGCATAACGTGCAGGTTACATATGTATACATGTGCCATGTTGGTGTGCTGCACCCATCAACTCGTCAGCACCCATCAATTCATCATTTATATCAGGTATAACTCCCCAGTGCAATCCCTCCCCCCTCCCCCCTCCCCATGATAGGCCCCAGTGTGTGATGTTCCCCTTCCCGAGTCCAAGTGAGCTCATTGTTCAGTTCCCACCTATGAGTGAGAACATGCGGTGTTTGGTTTTCTCTTCTTGTGATAATTTGCTAAGAATGATGGTTTCCAGCTGCATCCATGTCTCTACAAAGGACGCAAACTCATCCTTTTTTATGGCTGCATAGTATTCCATGGTGTATATGTGCCACATTTTCTTAATCCAGTCTGAAAATTGGCTAGCCATAAGTAGAAAGCTGAAACTGGATCCTTTCCTTACTCCTTATACGAAGATTAATTCAAGATGGATTAGAGACTTAAATGTTAGACCTAATACCATAAAAACCCTAGAAGAAAATCTAGGTAGTACCATTCAGGACATAGGCATGGGCAAGGACTTCATGTCTAAAACACCAAAAGCAACGGCAGCAAAAGCCAAAATTGACAAATGGGATCTCATTAAACTAAAGAGCTTCTGCACAGCAAAAGAAACTACCATCAGAGTGAACAGGCAACCTACAGAATGGGAGAAAATTTTTGCAATCTACTCATCTGACAAAGGGCTCATTTCCAGAATCTACAAAGAACTCAAGCAAATATACAAGAAAAAAACAAACAACCCCATCCAAAAGTGGGGAAAGGATATGAACAGACATTTCTCAAAAGAAGACATTCATACAGCCAACAGACACATGAAAAAATCCTCATCATCACTGGCCATCAGAGAAATGCAAATCAAAACCACAATGAGATACCATCTCACACCAGTTAGAATGACAATCATTAAAAAATCAGGAAACAATAGGTGTTGGAGAGGATGTGGAGAAATAGGAACACTTTTACACTGTTGGTGGGATTGTAAACTAGTTCAACCATTATGGAAAACAGTATGGCGATTCCTCAAGGATAAAACGCTTTTAAAGCTGGGTGCAGTGGCTCACACCTGTAATCCCAGCACTTTGGGAGGCCAAGGGGGGGTGGATCATTTGAGGCCAGGAGTTCAAGCCCAGCCTGGGCAACATTGTGAAGCCTCATCTCTACAAAAAGTTAGCCAAGCATGGTGGCATATGCCTGTAATCCCAGCTACTTGAGTGGGTGAGGCCTGGGAATCTCTTGAACCCAGGAGGTGGAGGATGCAGTGAGCGAAGATCACACCACTGCATTCCAGCCTGGAGGACAGAGTAAAACTCGAAGGAAGGAAGGAAGGAAGGAAGGAAGGGAGGGAGGGAAGGAGGGAGGCAGGGAGGGAGGGAGGAAGGGAGGGAAGAAAAGAAAAAAGTTTTTAAAACCCAGTCCATTGAAAAATGCCCAGGAACTGGGCAAGGTGGGTCAAGCCTGTAATCCCAACACTTTGGGCAGCCAAGGCAGGAGGATTGCTTAAAGCCAGGAGTTCAAGATCAGCTGGGGAAATACAGCAAGAACCTGTCAGGAAGGTAGGAAGGTAGGAAGGAAGGAAGGGAGGGAGGGAGGGAGGGAAGGAAGGAAAAGAAGGAAAAAATTAGCTGGGTGTGGTAGTGTGCACCTGTAGTACCAGCCACTCGGGAGGCTGAGGCAGGAGGATTGCTTGAGCCCAGGATGCAATGAGCTGTGATCACTCCACTGCTCTCCAGGCTGGGCAAGAGAGTGAGACCCTGTCTCAAATTTTAAAAAAGAAAAAAAGGAAAATGCTTAGGGTTCAAGGTCTATGTAAGAGATATGCAAAACTTCAAAAATATTGCAAAATGTGTCTATATGCATTTTCCTGGGGAAAAGAGTCAGGAACTTTTATGAATTTTAAAGGGGTTTATAAACCTCTACCCCAGAAAAGGCTATGAAGAACCAACCTACAGACTTTGGCTAAGCTTTTTAATGTTTTCCAAAAGGAAAAATATTTTTGTAAATTTAAGTGTCACATAGAAGGAAATATATTTCATATATAACAGGGAAGAAGATTCATATATTCTACTATAATGTAACAACTTGATAAGGAGACACTGAAGTGACCCTTTCCCATGTTTCTAGTAACTACTCAGGATGTTAACGGTGAAAGGACCATTTAGAAAGCTAATTTCCTTTTCATCATGCTTGTTAAGTGTTTATTTTAATTCACATCCTGTGTGACCCTATGGGAAAATTTTTAACTAATACTGGGGAAAATCCCATAGGGTTACACAGGATGTGAACAGGGCCTGTACTGAACTACCTTGAGCTTGAAAAATAAAATTAGATAGGTGAGTTTCACTTTCTGTTTGTCATAAGTTCCACTTTCTGGCTCCCAAAGCTTAGATTCACAGTATATCTGTGTCCGTGCAATAAAATCCCAAGATTCTCACTCTCTTTTAAAGGAAGGATTTCTGCGTGTTGTATAGCAAAATCCTTTCAGCAGAAAAATGCAAATCTGTGGTGCTAATCAAGGAGAGGCGGCTGGAGCACTCCAAGTGCTCCTCCATACCTGGGCTCACACACAGTTCAGCTGCCGTTTTCCATTTCCTGTGGAGAACATACATCATACCACTTCCCCTATAGAAAAAAGAAAGCAGCCCAATTTAATTGCTGATGGAAACACTGTCATACTTTCCACTGGCTAAGCTTGAAACCATTACTGATCTAACCTTCATTAATTTTTCCACAACAATTTGCAGAAATGTCAGGAAGCAGCTGTATGAAGACTGATTAATTGTCCTTATCACCACTACTTTACCAGGCTCGCTCTCTCTTCTCTCTCTGTATCCCCACCACCTCCCCTCCCTCTCTTTCAGTTTAAAAATATAATTGGGATTTTTCTGTTTTGGTTGATATTGATGGTGGTATATCATACTCTGAAAAATCCAGATCTATTTTTGATGTCTTTCAGTGGCCCAAACATTTTCAGATCTGGAGGAGACCCCATGAAGTTTGGGATAGCATCCACGAAGGAAAAGGTTGCTTCCTGCTGATTACTCAGTTATAGCTGTTTAAACAGACGTTCATGAATTCAAGTCTTACAGCAACACTGCATTTATTAGTCAATCATAGACACTAAACTTCACTTCCGAAATGTGAATTAGAAAATCAAATGCCCTTTTTCTATTTTTTTTTTCACTTTCTTTTCTCCCTCATCATTTTCATTTGAGCACATTTGAGCTATACCATCTGTCCCAGCCTATCAAATAATGTACTGTGCATGCCTGGCAAAAACAAGTGGAACAGTACACCTAATAACCCCATGTACGCAACCACTGAGCATCTATAAAAGTGGTACATAACAGAATCTGGCCATCTGGGGATAACTGGTTATAGCAAGCTTAGCTTCTCAGCCAGCACTCAGATTTGCAGACTTTTAACTAGCTGGCGAAGCATCAACTAGTGTTCAAGAAAAGAAACACTAACAAACATTTTTTTTTTTCAAAACACAAGAATTCACATATAAATTTTCAAAGGTGTACTTGCCAATGTTGCTGACAAGAAGGCTTCAAAAGCAAAGATCAAGGCACTGTCAGGTCCTTGAAATGGAGCCAGAGTCAATCCAAATCTAGCATTTTGCAGCATTACTAAACTTTTTGGGTATGAATATATTTTTCCTTCCCCATATTGCCTGAATATATACAAGCAAGGGAAGAAAGCCGAACAGACTTTGAACCAAATGACATAGTACCTTTCAGAGACAGCTCCAGCAGACTGGGAAGAGTTCCTCCTAGGACTACATTAAAAAAAAAAAAAAAAAAAAAAAAAAATCCAAAGGCTCTCTTCATCCCAGATATACTCATTCCTAGTCTAACCCCAAACCAAAGACAGATTGGACAACCATGGCGTAAGGCATTAAAGTAGTAACTGGACATGTAGCACAGTGGCCCACGGAGCCAGAATCCTTGCTTTCAGTCCCATCTCTGCCACTTACCAAACATACAAATATCATCAGGCAAGTTACCTAACCTCTCTGTGCCTGTCTTTTCATCCATAAAATGGGGATACAAATAATATTGTTAAGAGAATTATACGGCATTTAAAAATGGCACTAGGAAGTGAACTCTAAATGCTAGCTATTAACTCTATATTTTTCGGTTGGTATTTCAGGTATCTATTAGCCTAATAGTGAGGAAGAAATAATGTGACATGAGTTCCTAAATTAACTTAAGAAAGCCCACTGGGTTGGCTGAAAGGTTTCCCCTGATAATATGAGGATACCCATATTGTTTGAAACACCACCACCAAAACTGGGTCAAGAAATCAAGGCTAAATATTCTATTGTTTCTGTTGACTCCCCCTTAGCTGTCACAGGACAGCATGCCTTCTGATGTCACGGGACGTAGGGGCAGGCATGGCTGGAGATTACCACACCTCACCACCACCTCCAGGCCTGGAAAGCAGGGGTGGGGAGAAGGTCACCACAGACCAGCAAAGCACAAACAAAGACAGAAGTTGGCTTGGACTTCGTCATAATCAAAGTACTCATTGAAGAAGCCAAAGGCACTCATTCCCTTGGCACTAAGACCAGGGTTGAGGTGCCAGGAGGCCACACAGTTCAGGAAAGACGCTACTTTTAATTCCTGCTCCACCATATGACCTTAAGTACCTCTCATGCTCTAAAGCCTTAATCTGCAGTTAAACAGAGGATTTCATCTACAGCAGACCTTTGGAGTCTTTTGGCTGCCATGACCTCTTTAGCAGTCTGATGAAGTCTGTGGGCTCATTCTTAGCAGAATGTTTTAAACTATGCTGGATTACAAAGGAAACTAATTATCATGAATATAGGTATCTCAAAATCACTTTTGAAGCAAACTTGTTGACAGTAATATACATGATTCTTTATTAATAATTACAAACAAGATATAGTACAGGCCTAATATTCACCATAATTCGGAGTAGTCATAATCATAAAGACACTTTGAAATATGAGTCACAACAGTAATGTGATATGAAACCGTCTGTGATTTCTATTGGTGACAACATCACTGACATTGCCGAAGCTACTGTCATTTGTTGCTTACATGAATAATGAAGGGAGTGCTGAACTTCAGTTAGAGATTAACGAAATACAGCTTTTTTCTCAACAAAATTTTCTGAATTCTGTCCACTTGTGGTTACCCCAGCCTAGGTAAATAATAAATACCTTTATAATTCCATTATCTCAGATCAATGATTGCATTGTGTCCCTGGCTCCCTCCACAGAGAATATTCACAAAAAAGAGAAAGAAAGCAATTCCTGTTCTTTCCAACTGTGTGGAGAAAAACAGATTTACAGGATAGAAGTGTCTTTCCTCATTCCTCTCCAAGTGAAGGAGGGAACACTTACTGATTTGGAAATGAGTTACCCAAACACTCTCAAGCCCTACCAGCCTACAGGCGAATACATAAGAAGTGGCATTAACACCAATTAACCACAGCTCCTGTTCCAGCCCCACCTGCTCACACAGGACCTCCAGTCCCCTTAAAAAGTCCCAACTAAGTATATCTAGGATTCCAGCAAGGGAGACTTAGAAGAGCCCACAGGCAGTCTGACAGCCAGTCACACCACCATCTGCCATGGCTTCCTTCTTGCACCAGCTCCCCCTAGCGTCCTCAGGAAGGATCCCCTCTGCCGCCTCTGCAGATGGCGCCCGCAGTAAGAATGCTAATGCCCAGATGTCCCCACAGACAGCAGAGTCCATACTTCCAGGCAAGAGGGGTTCTTGCCATGGGTCCCACACTTTAGAAAGCCTGCATATCACAAACATGCACAAATAAATTCACTGAAAACTCCACAGCACCTTTATCATAGGCATCCAGATGTCCTGTAACCCTAAACCCTGCGACAAGGGTTTAAGCCCCCAGGGAAATGCTTCTCTTGCCCAATCTCTTTGCACCAAAGAGTAACTGAGTTTGAATGCCCTGAAGGTTCGTGGATTGTGACATTGCAGAATGTGGAGACAGACATCATTTCCAAAGCAGAGAAGATTCAAGCAGCGTTAACGCTTAGGTAAAAGAAAAGACTTAAGAGTCATTTCTCTCAGATGGTGTAGACACAACAGATTCTTGCATAACAAGCGTAGCCATGCCAAGCATCCCTTTCCTGGTTTCTCTTCGTGCTCTGATCAGTGGTTCTAGAATCGTTCATAATTAGAGCAGCATTTGGAACAATCGCACATGGCATTTGAAGAGTGTTTTGCAATTAATTCTTATTCTTAAATTTGTAAAGATGTAATAACCTGCATGAAGCATGATGCCAATTCTTTACATTAGCAACTAAAATGGACACTAAAAACAAACTTGTGAATAGTTTTGCTTCTGTAAAAACAGCTAACGATTTCATTCAATTTCAAAAAAAATTGAAATCTTCAGCTGTATTTAAATAATTTTGAATTTTAAATGTTTTATTCATTCATTGTGATATAGATTTATTTACCTTTCAATTTTAGCATGTGATTTTGGATATTTTGTAAGAAAAATCCTTTTTTAAAAAAATAGCTTAATTTAAAACATTTTTATACTTATTCTAATTTACATATATGATGAAAATATACTGACATTTTGTACATGTTGAATACAATTACAGTACATGCTTAAATCCTTTAGGCCACTGAGAATGAGTACATGTCGACACCTTGGTATATGTAGCTACTTTTTTGGAGGTCAAAAACTTAAAAAGCAGAGATTTTTAAGAAGCAGTAGAAAATCTAAAAACAGTCAGTCTGTTTAAATTTTAAAGCTGCAAATAATGAAAGCAGCGGACTTGTCAAGCATGACCCATATAAAATTCACTAATAGGATATTAGAAATTATTTATTTAATAAAGATTTAACTACTGTCCAAAACAATAAAAACGAGCCAGAAAATTATTCTCATCAAATCCACAACGTGAACAAGTCAGACGAAATCCCTGCAACTTCATGTTCTGTGCAAATAAAGATTTTATCACTGATCAAATTAAGAATCTTTGTGGGCCTCCATTTGAACTCTTGCCCCAGAGGCCCCATAAATACTGGCGGCAATGACCCTCCCCAGCTGTGTGTTCTTAAGGTCCAAGTCAAGCTTGGCTTATAACCAGTTTTCCTTCAAGACTGTCACCAAAGCAGCTCCATCAGGTTTTTTGCTTCCACTCTTCTTCAAAATCTCACAAAGTTTATAGCTAATACCTTGTAGCCATGTAACACAATGGCTCAGATCCAGTCCCAGAGGCTAGGGAGGTAACAGTTACAACCTTCATTGAACAACTTGGAAATCTTCTGCCCCATCTCGGCCAGCTACAAAACCATAGCTGAATATCAGTGAGTGATAACACATACAACTAGGGGTGAGAGAGGGGTGGTTCTGCAATTTGAAACCAATAAAGTCCATACATTTATAGACAGAACCATTGATATTTGGTTTACCTCTCTTTCATCTTTGTTATATCTTCCTGCCTCCAAGGTTCTTGGCTTATAACCCACCTTATACTTCACCATCTCCACACCTCTGGAGCTGGTAGAAGGCATTTCCCTATCTGCCATTAAAATTCAGGTCAAGTAGGAGGAAGGATGGCCACAGAGGCCAGAGAGAATGAGTGAAGATTCAGAAAGTGCCTTTTCACATTTTTGCTCACGATCCATTTCTTAAACTTGGAGGATAAATCTTGTAGCAAGTTTTTTTTTTTTTTTTTTTTTTTTTTCCCTAATAATTTACATGAGAACAATGAACGTTTTCCATAGAGCTGGGCCCTTCACACTTAGAAGTTTAGAGGAGGGATATTTCCTAGACATCTGGATTAAGGGACTGACTCCCACAGTAATCCTTATCAGTATTTGTTTAAAGATCTCTATGGGGTCTTGATTTTCATGTTTTAAATAGAGAAATAATTTTAGAGGTTTTGCAGATACATACTAAAGTCCAGTTACATACACACACACACACACACACACACACACACACCCCCTCAAAAGCAAGAGGCTGAGTGGTGAAACAGTGAAGGGTTGAGTTGCTTGCCCAAGCTCTGCAAGCTAATCTATGAAATTCAGAGCAAGAACCTCAGTTTCCTGATGTTTCAACCAATGACCTTTCCAGTTAATCAATGAGCCCTTCCACCACAGCTAACTACTCACACTGTTGCCATGATATTGATATCATTCAATTTAGAAATCTCTTATTAAGGTCTTGATAATATTAGAAAATAAAACTTAGAAATCATTCAGTTATCAAGAATCATTCTTATATTTTATACATTATTATAAAATGTGTAAGGTCAAACACATCTAATTTTAATAAACATTACAGAAATTTTACAGAACATTTCCATACTTAAGGCATCTAAGAGAGTGTGACTAAAAATGTTATCGTGAGTTAAAAAGATTTAAAAATGTGTTCTCCAGAAAATGTTAACTAATTGCATCTGTTCTAAAGAATAATTAAAGTGCCAATAATGAATTTAATTAATTTAAGGTGCCAACCTTAAAATAAAATTGTTTTAATTTTTTGGGCAGACTTCCAAAATGCTTCAAACATATGCAATATAGAAAGGGCATATGTAAAATAAAAATAATAAATGATTATAATTTAATAAATTTAAAATAAAGCAATAAATATCTTCAAATAAATGAATTAATTATCTTCATCTACTAGTTTGCTTCTATATTCTAAGTAAAATCTAAGTGAACAGATCTTCCACGCTAAACAGAGCAGTGATGTTTCTTCAAAAAACACAATTATCATATATTTGATTTAGAAATTTATTTTCAATATCTGAGAAGTGTCTAAGCTCCTTAAAACAAAATATCGCTTATTACATAATTCTTGCTTTAGGAGAAATTTCCATTATGTGTATGTTTAAATAGCTTAAGAATAAAAACTTATATCAAGACTCTTAAACCAAGCTTGTCCAACCTATGGCCCATGTGCAGTCCAGGGCGACTTTGAAAGAGGCCCAACACAAATTCGTTAACTTTCTTAAAACATTATGAGATTTTTTTTTTCAGCTCATCAGCTATCGTTAGTGCTAGTGTATTTTATGTGTGGCCCAAGACAATTCTTCCCATGTAGCCCAGGGAGGCCAAAAGATTGGACACCCCTGCTCTATAAATACTAAAATATTTTTTTCTTTTTTTTCTTTTTGAGATGAAGTCTTCCTCTGTAGGCCAGGCTGGAGTGCAGTGACATGATCTCGGCTCACTGCAGCCTCCACCTCCAGGGTTCAAGCCATTCTGCCCCAGCCTCCCAAGTAGCTGGGATTACAGGCACACGCCACTATGCCCAGCTAAATTTTGTATTTTTAGTGGAGACAGGGTTTCGCCATGTTGGCCAGGCTGCTCTTGAACTCTGGCCTCAAGTGATGCACCCACCTTGGCCTCCCAAACTGCTGGGATTATAGGCATGAGGCACTGCGCCCAGCAAATACGGAAGTATTTCAACTCTTGTTTCTGTCAGCTGGTAAAGGTTCACAAAGCACACATTTAAAAGCACAGATATAGTTCTAGATGTTTTTTAAAGGCTATATCCCTTTGGCCAAAAACAATCAAAGAAAATTTTATAATTAAATAATAATTTATTAAAATGATGCTCAGATAGCAATTTTTCATCCACTTGCAACCTTAAGTTTTCATATCTTTATTACCTCCCCATTAATACTGTATTTCCCAGTTACATTTAATCTATCTTATATTTATCAGAATGAAAAATACAAGTCATAAGACAGTATCTTACCATTCCTATCCTGAATGAAGAAATGAACGAGTGAACGAATAAATAAAACACCTAGATGCACACATCAGACCAGTTTCTGTCCTCTCCTCCAAGGCCACAGATACAAGGTATAATAAAATATGCATGCTTTAGAAGACAGTGTAGGCACAAATGCATACTATTTAGAAAACAATACCAAAGCCAAATTAACTTTTTTCTCTGTAACGATAAACACAAATCCACATAAACATTTTATCTTTGTCAAATAGTTTTAAATTTGGGTTGGGGTTTTCTAAAAATAAACTCCTATATTTACATATAGCTCAATTCAAATATTTTAGTAACTCCAAAATATGTTCATCAACTACAAAACCTCAAAATTTATATTTGACATAAAAATGATTGCCATTTATGCACAGACCTATATATTTTTTTATTTGCTTTAGAAACAAAAGAATTTAAACTTAACAGTTCTATGACAAAAGTCCCATAGGTCTCTTAGGTCAATTTGAATTTCTGACTGTTTAAGACAGAGGTTAACTTGGTGGCATGTTACACTTGACTCAAATACTCTTGAATATGTGCTACAAAGCAAATATGAGGAAAAAGTGATGGCCTTGTTTTCTCATGCAATGTAACTAAGCTAAAATAAACACAGAATAAATCCTGCAAGGCACAGATCTGTCAGCCACTATCACCAGTTGAAAGATATGAAGAAAATGATAAAAACGAGGCAAGGAGAGGTAATAATAATAAAGGATAAATTATTACCTGGGAAGGGACATATCACTACACTCAGGTTTACTGTGACCTAAGAGATTGGCTTAGGTCTCCCAGTCTCAACAGTCCCTCACAATTCCAACCATGATCACTGGTTGAAATATCTTGCTACTGCTTCCAAAGGCGGAAGATGCCCCCATATTTTGGGGAATTCCCTGAGGATATTTACATGCACAGATGAACAAACATACTAACCCTATCTATCCCAGGTCTTCCCATAGAAAATGAGACAATCAGCCTAATAAAACATCTTACCACTTCAATTCTCAAGGAAAAGGAATCCCAACGCTGTAATAGGTAAAGCCTGAAAAGAATGCAGGGCAATTTTTTCAGAAGCTCTGAGAATTCATACTACCATGAACCTGACAGCTAGATTGTTGTACTCTAGCAGGCTAAGCACATTTTAGTGGCAGAGAATAGCTTTGTGAGGTAGGAACATTAATATATAATACTCACCTCATAAATGTAATTTCAAACAAGCTGTCTACCTATAAAACAGGAAAGCTGACTTACATTGGCTAGTTTCCTAGAAGAAGGATGTATTTTATCTAAAATTTTGCCTGTTTTCTCTACTCAGCTATATCTCCCAGCCCCCAGTCTGGGATAAAAGAGGAATTCAACAAACATTTGTTGATTGAGTGATCAAGTGAATGGATGAATGAGTGAACGAATGATTGTAAGCACACTCACTCTCCATACTCATGTACTGTTGTGCCTTTGTGGGGTTTAGGAGCAATTGTTTCTTCTTCCATTCTACTACTCCTGTTAATTTCTCTCTTGTTATTCCTGTTAAATTATTGGATGGTGTGATATAATTTAAAATACCCCTTTTTAATAATATGGGTACCTCTGTGAAAGTTCTTTTATCAAGCCCAGTTGGCTACATAATTGCTTGAAAAAACAGAAACCAACTAAACATAAGCATGATATAAATTTCACCCCTTTACATTCTATAATAATAGGCTGTTCATCTTTACAAAGCAATTTCTGAATTTTTCTTTAACAAGCTCTATCATTATTCCTAAAGGTTCAATTATTAATAGTATCTCTATCGCCTTCTGCTAGCATATTGCACCCCTGCCCTGTGTTTCCTCAGGTTGGGTGTGACAAAGTATGCCTGCATATGACTGTGTGTTTTGTCTATGTATTGGCACATAAATATCCTTGAGGACAGGAAAAGAACTGGTGTGTGTGTCTGTGTGCGCACATGCACGTGCATGCACTTCCCTGGATTGTTCTCCATGGAAATCTCCCTCCAGATGGGAAAAGCGCCAAGGAGAGCCCGAGGACTTCCCTGACCCTAAGCCAAGGGTGTGGCAAGTGTGCTCACCATTGTCAGCTGGTGCCCAAAGGGAAGGAGTGGGAAGGAGGAAGGAGGTAGCAGGGAGGAGTATGAAAGTTGGTAGTGAGTGTGGAGATCTTTTAATTGCAAGAAAATAATCTGGGAGTCTAACATTTTTTGCAGTATTTTAAAGTGTGCAAAGACTTCACAGGACTAGCACATTCTCAAATGACACCTCTAAGACCAACCCAAGCATAAAGATCTTCTGAGGCTTATCTAAACTTTGCCCATTAAGGAGAAATCACAGAAACAGCTGTCTTCTCCTCACTGGTGCACTTAATTATGTACTCAATAATAACCTTTAGAATGTTTTCGCCCTGTGTTTGCCTGTTTTCAGCTATATTTCTATACTGAAACCTCTTCAAATTCACATGGCATTCTTAAATTGCCAAATCCATTGGTCCTTTCTTAGATCACAACATTGATGATGACTTTGCAGCATTATACGCTGAACACTCCCTTAAAATAAGGCTCTAAGCTCAAGATCTGACATACCCTATGCACTCAAGTAACAGCTCCTCTCGTTAGCAAGCTCCTCCTCCCTTTGCTTCCTTGAGACTTGCCTCTTTTAGTTTTCCAGCTACCTTTCCGACAGCTAAAGTACTTTGGAATCTTTTATGTGATCTTCAAGGCCTAGACAAAGTGTTTTCCCCTAATCAACTTCCCCACTTTTGCAGTGTCAGAATTAATGCCAGTCTCTCTTGTGTTCTCATAACCTTTGCTCATCTCCCATTATCTCACTAATCATCACCTGCTCTGGATTTTAGTTGAGGGCATTTTTTTTTTTTTTTTTTTTTTCAAGACAGAGTCTTGCTGTGTCATTTAGGCTGGAGTGCAGTGGTGCAATCTCGGCTCACTACAACCTCCACCTTCTGGGTTCAAGCAATTCTCCTGCCTCAGCCTCCCCAGGAGCTAGGATTATAGGCACATGCCACCATGCTTGGCTAATTTTTGTATTTATAGTAGAGATGGGGTTTCACCATGTTGGCCAGGCTGGTCTCAAACTCCTGACCTCGTGATCTGCCCGCCTCAGCCTCCCGAAGTGCTGGGATTACAGGCATGAGCCACTGCACCTGGCCTAAGAACATATTTTATATCCCTAACTAAATTTCCAGCTACTTGAGAACAGGACCATTCTTATTAATCTCAATACTGAGCACAATGTCTTGCACATGGCTGGCTTTCCATAAATGTTGGTTGATTAAAAAGTTGACAACAGATATCAAGTTGAATCTTTAACTGCTTCCTGTTTCCCCCCCTTCACAGCCAATCCCAAGCCAAAGCCTACAGAATATTCATCTACAGTATCTCCCCCAAACCCACTTTATGTTCCTATTATAATTATCCTAGTTCAGAACTTTACTACCTCTCATGGAGACTATCCCAATAGCTTCGTTATTTGTCTCCCTCCAGGTTTTCCAACTCTTCTTGGTGATACCATCTGTGGTAAGCAGATTAATCTTTCAAACTATAACCCAATCATGTGATTCCTTAGCTCAAAAGTGGGTAAGGTTTTTCTAGTGCCTATCAAATTGATGTGCTAATTGCATTCCAGATGTTCTATGCTCTCTAGGTCTCTAGGTTCCTCCCTTCCTCTTCACTTACCAATGTTATGTTCCAAACATACCATGTTACTTTTCCTTCCATAATCACACCAACTTTATCCATCCCAACTCTTTACGTAGGTGAATATCATTCTTGCCACCTATCAAAATCTTGCCCATCCTTAAAGCTGTCCTCAGGAAATACTTCCTGCTCCCCAAGCCCTCTACCCAAGCAAACCCATAGGAAAAGTGATATAATTTCTTTCTCTTCACAAAACATTTTATTTATACATCTCTGAGGGCACTACTATAAGTTTTCTTATATTCAAATCAGGTATGTACTAGTCTGATCTCTATTTTAGGTAGGGTTTATAAGCAACTTGAAGGCTGAAATGCAGACTTACTCATCATTGTATTCCTCCACAGCACCAAAACACTACATTGCATATGGCAGAAATGCCATAAATATTCATTGAGTTTAAATGAACTAAAGCTTTTAGAAATAGCCAAAAAAGTTCAGGTTCCATGTAAGAAGAATGGGGCTCAAGCCAACTGAGTGTTGGCGTCTGCGATGATTGGTGTCCTCAAAATTTCCACTTAAGGATGATGACAGAATCAAGCTCTGCTACAGCCAATGAATAATTTATTTGTGCACAAAACGTTCTGTTAATGGAAATCTTTTTTATGGCTCAAGATCTAAAATATATTTACTGCCCTATAGTTATTAGATGTTTGCTTTAATCATTAGGTACACAAGGTAATGACAAATGATAATTACAGGATCATTATATAATCTAAAACTGATTTAATCAAGAGTATCTCTTCTGAAATTCAAAAACTCCTCAGTGGATGGGGATGGGAAAGATTACGCTGGAACCAATCAACTCATTGCTACCATCAAATTTAAGAAACTAAGGTTTTCTGTTGTTAGAAATACCACCAATTGAAATAGTAACTTTAGATACAAATGGCTAGTACTTTTTTTTCCAAGCTCAATTAAAAATCACCCCACCTCCCCAAAATAGACTGCCTCAATCAATGAAACATATCAGAGAAAAAGAGAAGTGCATGTATTTGCGCATTCCCTAGATGTTCCAGCCTGCCAAAAAATGTTTCTTTGCTGTGCTATTTCAGCAAGTCGTGAGATGGCAATGATCATCCTCCTCAAAAGAAAAAGATAGTTATTTTTCCTGTATGTTTTTATTTTAAGAGGCTGGAAGGCACACTTCTGGCTGCTGAGAGTACTCTGACACATACACATGTTCCTGAGGAGGTGAATTCGTGGGGGGATTTTGGCAGGGTGAAGGTTAAGAAAACCTAAAACCATCCTAAGCTCTTGGGAAATATTTAAGGAGCTGAAAAAACAGCAAAAAGAGGAAGACGATGAAGTCTTCCAGTGAATTCTGTTTCCAACTATAAACCTTCATGAAAAACGAAAAGTAAAGTAGTATAAAATACATGCTTCTTATTCATATTTATCTCAGACTCAACTGGTACACAATCAAAGTCATCACACTACTAGGCAACCAGCTTCTCTCTTTACCTCATGTTTTCTATTAAAAGTGATATTCAAACTCTAAAGCTCAAAGTCTGGAGTCGTCACTGACAGCTTCCTCCTGCTCCCCAACCCCAGAATGCATGCACATCCACACAAGCTCACCCTAGACCCAATCAGGCAGCCCCTACACTGGTGTCCTGCACACTTTCCTTCATACGGTCTGTGCCTGTCAATCCTTATCACTACCCTCCAACCAGACCCTCACACCGCTCTGCTCTCCCACCACACACAGTAAGCAGGAGACTGGCAGGTACTCTGGGTACAAATGGCAAAGTGCCAAAGGCCAGATCCAGGCCTGGTGCCCTTGCATGCCTGAGATTCAGGGACAATTCTCAGAGACAGTGAGCCGTGGAAGTGTTGAAGGTCCTAAGAAAAACAATTTGAGTGGATCACAGCCACAAGGGCACCATGATGCAAAACCTGAGAAGTAAGGAACTGAAGGGGATATGGGAGGAAGTCAGAAAGAACTTCCTGAACCTAGGATTCAAGTCTCCACTGAGGTCTGCGATGCAGTGCCTTCATCTGTAATGTAAGGGTGGGAAGATATACAGGGCACAACATGAGGTGACAGCTCTTGTTTGAATTCATGGAAGTGCCTCCTAAGTGGCTTCTGTGCTTGGAGTGACTGCTGCCCCCCATGCCACCTCACCCGCCATCCAACAGGGCCCAACCCAACCCATCTCCCTGAAGTGCAGCTCTGACTGCAGTGTTCTCCTACTCAAAGGTTTTCAGGGGCTTCCTACACCCCTTTCTCCTGCAGTCAAGGTCAGCTGTGCTTTGCCTTCACACTACACAGGAATCCCTCATAGTCAGAGGCCACAGGTAATTTATCTCATTACATTTTTTCAGAGGTCAATTATTTTTGTTGCCATAGTCGAAACAAGGAGAATAAGACCTCCTGGTCAGGGACTGTAGGGGTTTTTAAGGTTGTTCTGCTGTGTGGGGAAGGGGTTTGTTAGTATTTTACTTTAAGAGCAATTTTTGCACTAAAAATTTCATAAATTTGTACTCATGACCCAGCTCTGGATATTTAATAAGTATCGGACTTCAGATTCATCTCACAAATATAATTAAAATTAAACCTGTGTCCAGGTATTGATTTTCAGTCCCCAAAGAGAATTTTAAAACAGAAATTTGGCCAGGTGCAGTGGCTAACACCTGTAATCACAGCACTTTGGGAGGCCAAGGTGGGCAGATCACCTGAGGTCGGGAGTTCAAGACTAGACTGACCAACATGGTGAAACCCCATCTCTACTAAAAATAGAAAAAACTAGCTGGGCACGGTGTCGGATGCCTGTAATCCCAGCTACTAGGGAGGCTGAGGCAGGAGAATCGCTTGAACCCGAGAGGCAGAGGTTGCAATGAGCCGAGATCACGCCACTGCATTTCATCCTGGGCAACAAGAGCAAAACTCTGTCTCAAAAAAAAGAAAAAAAGAAAAGAAAAAGAAAAAAGAAAAACTCACAAGCAATTACTTTTATTAAACTCAACAAATACTTATTAAATGTCTACTATATTTTTCATTCACCATTTTTAAGAATAAAAAAGACACAAACAAGCAACTTACAGTGCAGGCATATGACAGGAAAACCTCACATAAATTATTTTAATGTGCAAGTACAGAAATGCATACAAAAAGTGGCATGAGAGAAGTATCGATTGTTAAGGGGTGATGCAGGCAAAGGAGCTCAAACATGAAGAGAAGTAATACTACAATACAATTATTAACCAGACTCTGACATCAGTAAAGTGCATTAACCCAAAATGCAAATAATAGATGAGGTAGAAAATGCGATTAAGAAAGTGAATTTTTCTTTTGGCAATTCATGGGTGAGACGTCAATGTGATATCAGATTCAAACATAAAGATGTCTATGTGGGGGATTTTGTCCAATATCTAATTAAAGGATTTATAGTGAAAATTGTAACTGCCAAGGGAACCAGAACTCAGAGGTGATTCTTGATCCATAAGGGATATTGCTTGGAAATCATGAGATTCTCAGATCAGGGAAGTGATTGGGTAAACTTAACAGTGGGTATCATCAGGTTTTGGTTTCCAGAAGGTGCTATCTGACAGAAGTCTGGAAAATTTACAGTCCACATCTTTCTACAGCATTTTGTTCCTTGGACTACCTCAAGATTCCCTAAAATTATAAGATTTGATTCTGCCCCCAAATTTTGATATGGCTGGCTTCTATTTCTTTATGTGGATCATAATACACAGAACATAGTGACCACATCCACAATGCTCCAACATTTGAACACTAGACCAGTTAACTAGACTGGTGACTTGGCAGTGACTGACATGTTAGCCAAAAATGGGAGAACCAGAGTTGGATTCTGGTTCTATGACTCACCAGTGCTGTGACTTTAAGCAAATCACTCAACTAAAACCAACCCCCCACTATGAAGCCTCCAGTCCGTTACACACAAAATAAAGTGTGAGTAATAACTACATAATAGTTATTACCTCAAATGATATAATGTACATGGAAGCCACCTGTAGACAGAGAGTAGGGCATTACACAAATATTAATTCATGCCATCATAGAAACAAGGCATATGATCAGTCTCTAAGATCCACTGTGTAGGTTTTGCATGGAAAGTGAAAAATGAGAGGCTCCTTCACACAGCCATCCTACACTGCAAACTGAAGGGGACAGGAAGGATAGACAGAAGGAAATACTATGAAATGATACGAAAGAAGCCTTCAGTCAGGGTTTCAGATGGCTAGAGCATGCTTGTGGAACAAAATGGGATTTGCTCATACTACTGGTTTAGTTAATACTAACTGATGGAATGATGAATATGTGAATGAAAAGTTACTGAATGCATGAATGAATGAAGGTATAGCCAGGTAAAATGCTTGAAAAACAAAGCAGGAGGAGTCAAATTGTGAATAAGAAAAAACAAGAAAATAATTTTGGAAAAATGAAGCCATGTAGTTCAAATAAGCTAACAGTAATGGGCTCCACTCACCTAAGCCAGAATAGCAAAACAAAGAGCAGTCTTTGTAAGGCGGCCAGAAGAAATCTAGAGCATACATAAAAGACCACATTTTCACATCAGTTTGTAAATATTAATACTCAAACATAAATATTGATGCCCTCTTCTGTTATCTTAAAATACAAGGAACTAAACAAAAGATTTGTATGCATCTGAAGAGCTATAAAAATATAAAAGGAAACCCTGTATCATAGGAAATATTTTGAGGGCCACAATATACTGAAACTTGTAAGGTCTACTCTGAATGATCTGTGATGGCAGGAGTTATAGTACACCCGGAGATAACAGAAAGAAAATCTAATTTGCACCTTTATCAAATCGCTATAAGACCAGCTAAAATGTAACCAAATAGAATGAATTAAAAGGGGTTTCTTCCTTCTCATTTTCCTAATTGGTATAAGTAATAATAAGAAAAGCATATAAAGTCATATCAAAGAGAAAGGAGAGATAAATGGATGAAGAAAAGGTTTGGGGAAATCACAAAATACAGCAATTTCCATAGAACATAGTATTATGTATTTTGGACTTCCTAATTTAAAGTAAGATTTCAGTGATGTCTGACTCCAAAAATTACTAACAGTAATAATTATATAATTCTCAGTAAATTAATTACTGCTCTTTAACCCAATATTTTCAGATTTATGAGATTCTTAATAATTTTCACCTTCTTTTTGTAGGAAGGAATGTCACTTACATAATTCCTAAATAAATATATCCAATGTAGTGACAGCATATAAATCTGATCACCCATGTGTTTAAAAGTCCAGACTCCAACTAATACTACTTTAAAATGAATAATGTCAAGACCAGTCAAAAGCATTCACTGCTTGAAGGAAAATGCCAGAACATGCAAAGCAACATTACTGTAAAAAATAATAATAATAATTTGCATTTACTAACTTTTCAAAAAGTATCATAAAAGGAGGAATATTCTATGGATGAGAACATTCCTTTCTTCACAAACTGTTTTCTATTTACTACCAATTTGTGGTGGGAGGAGTTGGGCATATTTTTAAAATGTATTATTTGTAAAACAAAGTTATATTGGAAAAAATCCTCATTGGTGCTAATGCACAGGGTCAGGTTCATTGATAAAGTCACTAAGAGGTTGCTGATTATGCATGCATCATGAAAATGCTTACCGATTCCATATGAAGTACTTCCTTACCAAAATAAGTATTTGATTTAATTGAGAAAATATACCCAGCTCTTTGAGTAAAGACCATGTTGACAGGATAAAGAATCAGTCGCATGATAAATGAAATATAATTCTGGTTACATTTAACCAGTGACTGCAATGACTATTACCCCTATTAATCACCATCATCATAACCACTACTAGTATTTGTCAGGTATTTAATCCTCATAGAGCCTTATGAACTAAGCAGCATCCTTATTTAATGCAAAACAATTGTTTCAAAGCACAGTGACCCCAATGAGCTAACTCAACCAGAGGAGTCCAGAACTCACAGTGCAATAAGCAAGAAGGCCATCTGCACTCAATGCCCAGGCCATGTCCATTCTCAGGAAGCACTGATAAAACAGTTGCTTGAACATAATTTAAATTGGGCACCATCAATTTAGATGTCACTTAACACTTAGGGTACTTTGGAAATAACTGTAAAAGCCAAACTTCTGAGTAGGTGGAAAATTAAATGTGGCAAACAAAGACATTTAAGTTAGTGATTCGGATTATTAATTTTCATCTTCTAACATCTATCATAGCTACTGAAAAAATTAGGGCCTTGCTTTTCACACTTCTAAATATCTGTCTTCCTAATGGGTTTTTTGTCTAACTGCCTTATATCCCTTTAATTATCCAAAACTTTTTCCAGACGGCACCATATGCCCATTACAATGAAAATTGTTGGTCGCAAATAAACAATGAATCATGAACCTTACAAGCCAAATGAAAAGGGGTCTCTGGAATGTCCACACTTGATATTTCTATACTCACTGGATGCTCAAAAGCTACACTAGCAAATCAAGTTCTTAGGCAGTTATCTCAAGGGAGATTATTTTAGACAAAGCTTAGGGTAGTCGTTGGCACTGCATAAACTGTACAACATTATCACTAAAAAACCATCTGACATCATCTTGTCTTAAGATGTTCACAGGTGAAGCGGACACTATTAGTGGGTTTGGTTTAGAAGCTGTCTTCCCAGATGATTAGACACTTTCCTCTCTTGTTCATTATCATTCATCAGGTTTTAAAATAGCTCCAGTTTATTTGGAGGAAAATTAAGTAACAAGCTGTACAATTTTAGAATCATGAATAACATTTAGAATTTCAGAAATTCAAATCTTGTGACCTAAATTAGGAATACAATTTTTTTCCCAATTTTTCTTTACTGTGTAAAGGGTTAATTAAAGCATGAGTTTGCTTGGAGTTTTTTTAAAAAATTACCAAGCCCTAAAATCAGTATCATTTAAATTTCTGATGCCAAAAATCTGTTTGACAGAGCAGGCTTTACTATACTGACATTTTAACAGTAGCCAAAGTCCTGTTCCCACTAAATTCTGTGTTGGCAGCACCAATAATTTGCTAAAAGCCTAAACTCCTCCTGGTAACTAATGTGTTCTCAACCTCAGGAGCTTTCCACAGCAGCACAGTGCAACAGGAAGCTGAATCAATCAAGTCTTCCCTTAAGATTTCTATTCTTATTACAGAAACTATGATTTCTATAAAACGAGAATGGATTAAAATATGGAAAGATGCTAATTTACTTTAAATGTTCATTACATCTTAGATGTGAATCTGACAAAATGCAATAAAACTACATATAAAAACCTTACTCAAAGTAAAATCTGATATTTTTACATTACTTCAAGATTATAACAAGCAAATCATCAATAATATATCAAATAAAAGAATCTGGTTTCAAACTATAAATGACAACATTTTCTAATCTTCAGCTAAAATCAGATATTTCCAAAAATGCAATAAAGATATGAATATTTTCATTTAGATAACATCCAAAACATCTATCACAGGTTTCAAGAGCCTCAAATAATTACTGTCAAAATTTCACACAAAGCTTATTTAATATTGTGTTTGAGGAATCTTTCCAATCACTTTAAAATCAAACCATATAGAAAGCACTTGGCTTGACTTACCTAATGGCTGTATGTTAAAGAATCGGCAAAAGAGCATTCCAATCAAATCAATTCACTTAATTTTTCAGGTAGATCTGATTACTGTGATCTTTTAAAAAATTCAAAGGCTCCACCTAATGAGGAAAAAACAAAGGATTGCACTTAAACTGGAGAATGATTATATGATCTATACATTAATAACGCAAAAATCAAATCCAGACTATTATGATATTATACTATCTTTTCCTAAGTTACTGTACTACTTAAAGCTATAAAACAGCAAAAGCAGCTAGCAATTAAGTTAAATTTTCCAGTTTGGGGTAAAATGAATGTTCACACATGGAGAAAATGATAAAAGAATACAACAAAATGTGAGAACAGAAGAGTTTGTTATTGGGAGGTTGAAATCATGGTTATATAATGCCAGTTAAGACATTAAAATTAGGGATGAGGGGAAAATGCAATTTATTGTTTTGGAATTATACTCATTGATTCTTCCAATTTACTGATGCAGTGAAAATTTGTAGGTGACAGTCCCTGAAAGCCATTAAGCCCTAGCTACATGCAATCTCTGTTGAGAAATAGAAACTAATATCCAGACAGATCATTTAAACATAAAAATGGTCAAGAAGTCTTGGAGATAATTCACTAGCATGGATTTCCAAATCGTTCTGAGAATGTTACACCTTGTCACCACAGAAAGTGTTTACTCTCCTAAGGACTCATAAATAGCTTAATTATTATTTATAAATAATATTAGTTTACTCCATTCACTCTGCCAGTAGAAGCACTTTTCCTGAAATTCAAACATTAAATTACCATCTCAGCTCTAAGAGAAAGTTTGAGAGAAAGCAAGCATTAACTTAACTAGACAGAGAGCCTAAAATGAATGCTAGAGGGCTGAGCAGAAGGGTGAAATAGAAAATTGGACAGTTTCTAGCTACTCCCAAATTATGTCTTCCCAGGATAGACTTAGTATGTTCAAACATACTAATATTTCAAAAAGTCTCAGAACATCAAACACCATCATATTTAAATGAAAGTTCAAAAACTTATTCCAAAGCCATAAGCACAAGATTTTTTTATTGTGCAATTTGGAATTAGCCATGCGCTGCCACTCCCCCAAACCCACTAAACACATTAACAAAATTAACTGATAACCTCAGTATTAAAAATAAAGATTGAAACAGATGTTATCCACTAGTATTAGAAGGTAGTTGCTCCAGAAAAGGACAAAACAAAAGATGTTGCTAACAATAGAGAAGACAAATAGCAGTAACTATACATACTAACTAGAAATCCACGTAGTCATGGGAAATACGTGTTCACTTTCAAGAAAACCTGTGTCTAGATTCTAGTCTTACTGCTATTCAAGAAATGATCATTTAGGAAACTCATCTGGGCACGGTCTCAAAAGACTTCTTCATTAACAGAGATAAAAAATCTTTATTCCAGGGTTCTTGCCACAAACATGATGAGACAAATGTCAAATGGTTTGGTTACTTAAAATTATACTGTATCAACAAATACAATCACCTAAACAATGAACTGTAAACTGATTCAACACACACATTTTTCGCATTTGAATATCTAGACCGGTGAAAATATTTCTGTACTTTTCCTAGCATTTTATGCAAAAGTTACAAAGCCTCTCTCAAATAATATTTAGTAGCCAGCTTCATAATATCACTTCTGAATACTTCCCAGGATGGTTTTGTGCAGCAGCTAGCATAACTTTTCTTGCTGTTAGTCACTTTCCAAGAAAGAGGTAGGGTACTCCCTTCAAGATGCAGGACAAACTTCAAGATTCTTAAAAATCCTTTCTCATTGATTTCTCAATGTACAATGTAAAACTGACTTACACAAAAGTCTTTTTCAGCCCGTCTTCATTTCTTAGGTAGGGTGTTGTTTTCTAAAATTATGTAACTCTTGCCTCATAAGAGGTCTTATATTTCCTAAAGATAACCAGTCATTAAGTAATATGTTAAAAGGTTTTTCACCTGTATTGCAGCAACTATGCTCTCATTTCTAATTGGTTGTCTAAGTGGTCAGTGGCTTCAAACTACTTAGGAATTTTTCAGTGTTCCCATAGAGTACCTAAAAGTAGTAGTAATGGGCACTTCATATCAAAGTTCAAAAGCACTAAGTACAAAATATATTAGTCACCCATATGGATGATTCAGCTAAATGACTGATACTGACTAGCACAGAAGAAGCAGATCGGTTGCCTGTACAACAGGTAAGCCTCGCGAACAAACCACAATATAATATTTATTTAGAAATGTTCAATTCCTTAAAAATAACCACATATAATGAAAGGAAAATAAACACACGATGGTAAATGGCCTACAATCGCTACACCACACAGCAGTGCAACACCTCAAATAGTTTTATAACTTAATGAAAGTCATTGAATCTAAACTTCCTTACCTTTAATTTATTTTTATTGCCTGCCTTACCAACCTGGGCAGGGACTGGGGGTTGGGGGAGGGACTCTTAATGTTTTTTGGCCCTATCAGAAAATCTAAATACATCTGACCTTTGTATTTCAGTTATATGTTACATGGTCTAAACAATGGAGCAATTTATCATTAGCTAATATTTGATCATGCTTGTCACCAATTGGTTTGTTTCAGTTATTTGCATGTAATAAATCAGATGTACACACAATGCTGGGCTTGAGTGACTTTCTCTAGCTGAGTGGTCTACCGGGAGTAGTACACAGGAACCATGCTCACTGAGTTCATCAGGACACTCCAAGGGAGCAGTTGAATTGACCATACTGTCGCAATACTAATCACAGTAAATGAGCTTTTCGAGGAGCACTCTAGAGTAGCAAACCACGCTCTGGAGTAAGCCTGTGAATCATAATGTCTCTATAGATGTAAATAACTCTTAATAGTTATCAAACACTCTCCTTTCATTGACAATGAAACTGAAGCCCAGAAGGTCACCTGTACAAGGTCATGCAACTAGAAGCAGTTTTCCTGTACCATTCTACTGTTTTCCCCTTTGCATCGTAGAGCCACTGTGCCTCTCATAGGCAAAAATTCAATCATAGCTAGCAGAAGTTTACTGAACACCAACTACGTTAAACCTGCTTATCAGCTTGACATGGGAAGAAAAAGGGGACAGTAATGAGTTCAGAGTGAGAGAGAACAAGCTTCAAATAACACAGGCTCCAAAGTACCCCCTTCATCATGGTTACAATCAACTCGTCTCTTCACAAACTCAGTGAAGAAGTGGCCAATTAAAATAGGGAAACCAAGAATAATACCCTGACACAGTTATATGCCCAAGACATCTTACCATATTTTGCAGGGTTTCAAAGTGAAACTTGAAAAGCCCTCCCCTTATTGGCTAATTAGTACAGCTATTCTTAGTTATTTATATGAACATTATTTTTCCTTATAAACACTTAACTTATTATTTTTCCTTATAAACATTGATGACATTTTTAACCAGAAAGACACCATTTATCCCATCACCCAAACACAATTCTTTTCATTTTTAAAAATTTAATCTATTATTTGTCCCCATGTAAGCATATTTTCACAGAGATATCCTCATAATGCAGATATAATTGTGCATTCTGATGTTTTAATTTAACATTTCATAAGTATATTATTTCCATGAAATTCAGTTTTCATTTTTACTAGCCATATGATATTCCATAAAGCTAACATAAAGTTATTTCCTTCATCATTCTTATATGTGGCAACATTTCAAATGTTCTCACTTATTTTCAGTACCACCAATACTGTTTTTTCTTAGAATATTATAAAAAATAGGATTATCAAATTGAAAGGCAGAAATATGTTTATAATGGACTTCATATTTATTGCCATTTTGATTTCAAGAGATTGAAATTATCTACAAAGCCACCAGCAACAGATGTGCATTCTACTTGCACCAAACTTCCTCACCATTGCATGTAATTGAAATTTTTTTTTCAGAGGCTTATTTAATGTAATATGATACTTAAGGTTGTCATTTTTATTTTAATGGTGACCATAATTATAATTATTCTCTCATTTAAAAGTTATTTTATTGTCTTTCACCTCTAATATAAAATGTATCTACTCATACAATTTGACTACCTTTAGGTCCTAGTTTTTCTTATGAACTTAAATGACCCTTTATGTAATACACATTAAATTTTATGCTTTTTTTCTGTAAATTTGTTTTAACCATTTAACATATCTGGCATATATTTAGATCCATAGCATAAGGTGCGTATTCAAATAGTTCTGACCAATTCCAAATAATCCATAATACTATTTACTAAGTTTTCCTTCCTCACACATCTTTCTATAAGCTAGATTTATTATGTTGTATTATCATATGTCTATTTCTGGGCTCACCATTTAGTTACATCGATCCACATATTTAAAATGGAACTTTTGTTCAGACTGCCAGTATGATGTGACTGGCATTGTGTGAGGTCGTTTTCATGTGCATTATCACATGAACTTAGCGTGTGTGTGTTAGTTTTAATTATTGTTGTTTCATAGTATGTTCAAATCCATGGTAGAGCTAGATTCTACTCTTCATTTTCCTTTCTCAAACATTCATCAATATCTTCTTTTCTGCACAAGTATATGTGGGAAATTTTCACCCATTTTTTCCAGATTATATTATTTAATTAAGTGTACTATTTGCCCTCCATATTCAGTCACACTCAGAATATTCCCATTAGGAGTCTGATTAAAATTGAGTTGAATCACATATATATGCATCTTTTCAACATTTTGTTTTCCCGTGTTTAAAAAAATAGCATATTATTATGAATCTCTACATATACGACATTTTAACTTTTATATTCAATAGACATTCACATTCTGCAAGTCTCCTGATTCTCTGTCTTTCCTCATTTCCATTTCACTTGCTTGGAAATACTTCATTCTTCATATCTAGCAATTAAATTGTGTTAATTCCTCACAAGGTTACCTGAATCACTTCCTTTACATGCCAGAAAATGCTGATTAAATAGAAGATGAGTACTTAAAATCCTATCTTAAATAAAGTATCTTCATTTCCTTGATCAAAATGAAATTAAAACTGCGTGTAAACAATAACACCACCACAAAATAATACCCCATGTAACCATTCTATTCCTTAGAAGATTTACATGACAAAGCCCTGAGTTCCTTTAAAACACAGCTGAATGGTTTCAGTTAGCTAGAGCCCTTCTCCTTCCCCTCCACCCAGCATTGTCTCTATTTCTGCTGTCTGTGAAATAGGTTTGAATTCAAAGATAGAGAAAAAGTGCAGAAATATAAATCACTTAAAATTATAAATAAAATATGTTAAACCTAAGTTTGACTGAAAATAGTCTAAATTTTGTTGTGCATGTTAACTAAATCCACGTGTTATCTTCCTTGATTTCACAAAGCTAGGTACTCTCAAGGAATCTTATGGTTTACGTAACTGATATGGTACACTGTACTGAAAGGGAAGAGAAGGACAAAAAGAAAAAATGGGAAGGGAAAAAAAGACCTGAATGTCTGTGTGTAAATAGGCAAATAAGGACTGAAACTGTTTGCCATCCACACTTTGAAAGTCACACTATGTGTCAAGTTTGTCAAGTTGAGTGAAAGAAGGAGTTATGTGCTTCTCCACTTTCCTGAAGAATCACGTAGAAAATGTGGCAAATATTTAATTTAAGCCTTGTTTCCTGAAAGACTGCAAGATGCCCACAAATTTTCTTTCCCAGAGTTCAAAATAGCAAGCTGAGTGGGTGTAAGCACTTTAAGTGAAAAAAAAAAAAGAAAGTAACTAAGGAAAAGGAAATCGTACTTTCTGCATCTTAGTATAAGTTTTTTTTTAAGGCCATTTAAAGAGATATTAGTGATTAGGATCTGGTGGTTGTCTTGAATCAGAATACAAATACAGCCCTGGTGACCTCAGACAGAGCCCCCTGGCCACATTTAAACATGATTCATTCTGTGTAAAGATTAAACTGACAACATTGGAGTTACAGTAAGAGTGAGCCTTGTCTGCTACAACCAGATACCTAAATCACAACAGGAAACCACTTGCATGAAGCTGAATGTCTCTAGGGCCTCTACCCTTTCCCAAGAGAGGGACCTTCCTCAGCAGTGCTTTATAATATTTTCACATGTAGATGAGTCACCACGGGAGCTTGTTAAAAATATGGGTTCTGATTCCAAAAGTCTACGTGGAACCCCAGAGTTCCCAGGTGATGAGTTCGCTGGTCTACACTTTGAGAAGCAAGACTGTAGTCAGTAACAATAGTTTCCTAATAGCCAGACACCAGAAATCACCATCAACCAATTAAGAACGCTTGCTAGGTACCTGT
The DNA here is from genome assembly GCF_002776525.5 of Piliocolobus tephrosceles. NCBI lineage: Eukaryota > Metazoa > Chordata > Mammalia > Primates > Cercopithecidae > Piliocolobus > Piliocolobus tephrosceles. Next base: position 41,833,626 of record NC_045438.1, read on the forward strand.
GCCAGTTGTTATAATAAAGCACGTAACTTGTGACCTGAGCTAACACAGAAAAAAAACGTGTTTTAAAAAAATAAAAGCTAAATGTATGAAAAAGTCTCTAAGGATAATAGGAGTTGAAAATAGGAAGAGTTTTGTAGGGACTAGAGTGGTCGCAAATGGCTTCATAGAACAAGCTGGACGTGAGCAGCCCCAAGTTGAGGTAAGGGGTGGATGTGGAGAAAGAAAGAGCAGGCCACCACTAAGGGCAATTCTAGAAGGGAGAGCCTAGAGTTCCCACAAGAGAAAGCTACGGTGAGCCTGCTTTGTGGTTATAGATAATATCAGTGGAAGCTTTTAATCAGAATTCACTTTGAACCAGGTGAAAGGAAACTGTGGACTTGTTTAAAATTTGTCGGTTTGGAAATTATAATTCTATTCCATGACAGGAAAGAATGGGTAGTTTTGCCTTAGTCTTATGCAAATTTTCTCCATTGGCAGCAGCAATAGTGTTATGAATGACATTTTAGGTTTGAGCCTGGGAGCACAAAATTACCATTTTTGTACATATATTTATGCATATGTATGCCTTTGGTTAACATATGTCCTTAATGATTAAGACTTTTAGAGCATTAGAATCATAACTTTTCACTACAATAGATTTAATAATCTTCTGTTACTTCGAGTACTTGCATTTTACTTTTATTACAAAAATAAACGCTTTTTTTCTCCTATAACATACTTTCGGATGGCACATACCCACACAACACCCTGAACTCCAACAACATTCTTCCATTCTTCTCTTTCCTCCCACACTGGCTGACAATGGGAAGAAAACATATCCAGAAACAGAATGAAATTATTAATGAATTATACCTTACGTGTTTTTTTTTTTTTAATCTTAAAGAGTTTTTCCTACCAACCCACAATATGTTAGGTATTACACAATGGATTCCACAGAAAAGCAACCGAGGATTCCACAGGTCAATACAAACATAAACATTCAATTTCTAAACTGTTTTGTTTTGTTTTGTTTTGTTTTTTTTAATGAAGAGAATTACAGAGGGATGAAGGTACCTGCAAGCTGCAAGAGGGAAGTATTTGAAAGAGAAACCTAATCTTTTAGCTCTCCTAAGTCAGGTCAGCAATCTCACTGAGTTCTATTTCCATCTTTTCATCTTGGGAACTATCAGATTCGTCATCTTATTGTAAGCATTAAGAAATGCTATTTGGAAGACTTACAAATCTTATGTTTCATATTAATGTTAAATGCCATGACTATGGTTTAGCCACAGTTACTGTCCGAGGTATGTTCCTGTCCTACCAAACTTCACTATGCTTCCTGTTCTTAGTAAGGAAGTCAGAATTTAGGCAATGAATTATGGCAAAACTGCTATTTCAAAGCATCAAGGCTTGAATGTTACAAGATACCTGTATCACTGCAATTGGGCTGAACAAGATCCTAGTATTCAGGATGTACCAACAAAGTCACGTTCCCTCCCATCAATCCAATTCACACACACATGCAAACACTCACTAGTGACGAAAAAAAATATTAATATGAAAATGCTAAATTACTGTCACCTATGAATGGCTGCAAAAACAATAAACAGATATGAATGGTTGCAAAAACAATAAACAGAATGCAAACAGGCACACGCTAGTGAGACAACGAAGTGTGTCTTCTACAAATCTCTTCCCCTTTCTATCCTGGTCCTGTTCAGGTGTCCTTGCCTAACCCAGTCATGGGGTCTTTGCAGGCTGCACACTGCATCTACTGCAGAAAAGAGCTGATAAGATTTTTCATGCTAGGTTGTCAAAAGTGTAATGTGTTCTCATTATGAAAAAATTTACATTATGAAAACAACAAAAACAAAAATCCTGGGACATCATGAAACTTAACACAAAGAACTGTTGGTGAAGAGATATATTTGAGGGAGGGCTTTTGCAAGAATAGAAGCCAGACTTCCTCCTCTGTGGGAAACATTAGTAATCCTATTAAGGCACAGTGGAAGGTGTGTCATACACACTAGAAGCAGATATGTTTTACTTTCAGTTCGCTGAGGTATTCTTATTGGAATTGAAGTGGCTCTTCTGAAAACAATTAATCAACAATAAGTTCTTTCTCCCTCCCTCTCTTTCTCTCTTCAAAGTGTGTGTGTGTGTATATATATATATGTATGTCTTTTGACTAATTATAAGGCATAGTCCCATTTTTTCCTCCTTGGTACCTATCACTATAATCATCTGTGTTTATATGTCACCTGCTTTTAGAATTGCACATGGATATCACCAGAAGTTACAGAGTTAAATTTGTAACAGCACAGACTTCTAGCTATAGGCCTGGGACTATGGTGGAAACAAAGGTTCAGTTAAGGAAGATTTCCCGAGCCAGAATTGATGTCCTCACTAACCGGGCTGCCAGGCTTAGATCGAATGAAGGTCGATGCAGTGTCCCCAGAGGAAGCTGTTCAACTCGCCGGGTCGGTTCCCCAGTGCCCTGCCAAGGAGGCTTTTCAGATTGACAGCTCCCTGGCAGAGCTGCTGTCTTCCCCAGGAAGAGAGGCCCTCCCCCGGACAACAGGCTGGGTGCAAACTTGTCTTCCGCAGACAGCAAAAGAGAGCACAGCAAAGCTAAGCGACTGGGGGCAGCCACTTGTGGCTGAGACAAAGGCAGGCTCCCCCTGCCGCAGGAGGATCACTAGGACTGTCAGGCTGTCGAAACGTATATTGCAGACAGGACATCCCTCCTGGCATCCAGTATGAGTGAAGTCCAGGCCACGGCAACAACAGCCTGGCCTGAGGACAGCCTGCACCACACATCAAAGCCAGAGGCCCTGGGAGGCTGGCCAGCCGCCAAAGACGCCTGAGAGCGGCAGGGGAGTGTGTTGCCTTAGGACAATAGCAAACTGGGACGTGGTAGAGTCTGTAAATTCCATGCACTGGGGAGGTCTTCTCAGAGATTTTACCCTCTCCTGTCAGGACTGTGATTTAATTTCCTTTGAAGAAAAAAAAAAAAGAGAGAAAAGAAAAGAATATACATTCCCAAACCTTCTGTCTGCAAAGGCAGACACCACAATGCAAGCTTAATGCACTCTGGTCCTTCCCAGCCAGTGGCCACTGTCTAACACAATACAGCTAAGTGAGATGTGACATTCTCCCAGTCCCCTTAATAGGACATTAAGTCTAAGGAGTAATTAAGATCATTTAAATGCATACATCATTGTTCCATTGCTACTATCCTCCCAGATATTTCCCATCAATTCTGTTTAATTAGAGTAGCACTACACATTAATTATAACCTGACAGTTTTATTGATTTCACAGGGCACATCATACAGTCCCATTTTAGGTACCAAGAATGTAAGGTGAGGCATGAACCTCTCAGTCACAAAGATGACTCAGCCTCTTGGGCTGATGAGGTTCTGGTTCTTCTGCCAGGAGAGGTTTACCCACTTGCTCAACAGAAATAGTTCAGGAATCATCTTATGTCCTCACTTACTTCACAGCATTTTGCAAAACAACACATCAAAAACAAACTAAGGAAAAAAAAAAAAAAAAACCTGTAAGGGTGTAAAAGAAATATCCATCTCCCTCTGTTCTGTGGTCTTAATCTGCAATTCTTAAGGACCAGGATGAGGTGCTGTGAAGCCTATGCAGGTAAAGCTGGCACCAAACAGAAATATGGTGAACTTCTGCCACTGAAGCGACTGGCCCTGCTTTGCGAAGCCATGCTGCAAACATGCTCATTAGAACAGAGAGGGCTGGTCAGTTTTCCTTTCAGAGGAAATGAATTTGAGTTGAGATCACTCAACTCTAATCCACCCTGTACCTCAGGGTTATACTCCCAGCAGCACATGCTCCATTAAGCCAGCAGTTTGTCATAGCCCAGCGTGTCATCCATAATGGCATGTTGGGGGCGGAATCACTTCCAACTCCTCGCTAATCTGGTGCAGGGAATGCCAAGGTACAGAGTTTTACTTGATTGCATAAAACACAGAGTTATTTTCAGCTTCCAAATCATCGTTCCGGCTCTTTCATCAGTCCTAAAGCCATATTATAACCCTTTAAAAATATCTTTTCTATTCAGTTTTCCCTTATTTTAACATAAGCAAACACTTAAAGTAATACCACTAAGTCTCCGAAATATGAAGCCATGAAATGTTAGAAAAAAAAAAGACTAAAAAGTGTTTAAGAGTTTTACACATATTTGTGATTTAAAATGGTCACTACCACTATAGTAGTGCGCCTTGAGTTATCTCCAACTTCCCTATAAAAACCCTGGGCAATTAACACTTAGCAGGACTTCAGTGCCTGATGACAAAATCAATTTTGTTATAGTCACACTTCGAAAAATGACTTTAAAGAGTAATAATAAATAATGAAAATTAAACAACTGGTAACTGATATAGGAAGAACTTCAGCTATTTCTGTAACAATTCCACTGGGATTTGTGCTGAATATTATAAAAACAGGATGTTTTGTTTGTTGTTCTTCATGAAAGACTACCGAACCAGTATAAGACTCCAAAATATATCAAGACTACAAATCTATGTGAAGTCTACCAATATTTTAAAAAGCCAAATGGAATTTTTATTCATGTATTTAACATTTTTGCTCAATGTTAGATGACCTCAGGAAACATATTTCTTATTTTTATGAAAGCCAAAAGGAAACACAGTTATATAACATAATTCTGCAATGGTTCAGCATCACAGTGCAGAGAACTTAATCCTAAATATAGGACTGTCACAAATGAGTCTTCACTGCTAAGACTTCTTATATTTAACATTAACAAAGGATTATCCCATGGTAACCAGATACCTGTTCCATTTAGTTAGGCTAATCCTAACAACATAAGGATTCCAATCACAGACTTTTTCTAATGGTAACGTCAATGAACTGTGATGAAGCTACTGCACCAAGGATGAACTTAATATTAGTGGATTTAGAGGTAACTTTAAGTGGGTATGATTAGCACACAAATACAGTCTTATCTGTAGATGTGGGGTGGGGGGAGGTATCACTTCTGTAAATGAAATCATTATTTTTTACTGCTTAAGTAAATGAAAACATTCATATCCTCTTTTCCTGACACACATAGCTGTATTTGGAAGTGTAGAAGAAATAGGGAGGAAGTATGTTTAGGAAACAATTGCACCTGAATATTTTGCTAAAGGCTGGGCATGGTAGCTCACATCTGTAATCTCGGCACCTTGTGAAACCAAGGTGGGAAGACTGTCTGAGTCCAGGAGTTCAAGACCAGCCTGAGCAACGTAGTGAGACTCTGTCTCTAAAAAATAAAAATTTAAAAAACATTTAACTGGGCATGGTGCACCTGCAGTCCCAGCTACTCAGGTGGCTGAGGTGGAAGGACTGCTTGCATCCGGGAAGTATAGATTGCAGTGAGCTGTGATTGTGCCACTGCACTCCAGCCTGGGCAACAGATCCAAATGCTGTCTCAAAAAACAAAATCTGAAACAAATAGTTGGGCTCTGCTCTGTCCATTCTGATGCTTCTGAAATAGCTGGAAAAGTCACTCAAATAACTGCTGCTGCCATTCCATGAACTGATCTCTATTTACAAGTGCAAGCAGCAGTTCAACCCCAAGTCTATGAAAGGAGCTAGAGGCTTCTCTTTGCTTCTGAGGTCCCAGAGACTACATCTAATCACTAAGACTGATCGTTTTATTTTCTATAAAACTCTAAAAAGTATCTTTTTAATATCTAACCACTTATACACTTTTCTACCAGATGAAATGTATTTTTTCCTATTTCAATATCTATAATTTGCTATTTATGTCGTCTGTTAACCTATTCAACAATCATTTACCATGCACCTATCACACACCAGGCACTGGGCTGCATGCAAAGGTACACAAATGTGTTTTATGATCTTAAAGAATACCGGGCTTGGCAGAAGTAGGAAAAGTGCTGCAGTACAAATTACTATAGGGTCCATAGGAAAGAGGAGTAGTTATTAAGGAAGCTCTGAGAGTGGAGACACTTGAAGTGGATCTTCAGTAATCAGTAGACATTTGTGAGGTGGAAAAGAGGAAAACCAAGTCTGAGAGGAAATATATTCGGTTTTAGAGCAAACTAAGTTTGAGGTGCCTTAGAAACAACTGGGTAGAAATGTCCAAGTAGACATTTGGATGTATAGATGTAGAATCCATGGCAATATGTGAACTGAAAAACTAGTATGGAAGACTATTAGCATCATTAGCAGCTAGAGTCTTTTTTTTTTTTTTTTTTTTTTTTTTTTTTTTGAGACAGAGTCTCGCTCTGTCACCCAGGCTGGAGTGCAGTGGCCGGATCTTAGCTCACTGCAAGCTCTGCCTCCCGGGTTCATGCCATTCTCCTGCCTCAGCCTCCCGAGTAGCTGGGACTACAGGCGCCCGCCACCTCGCCCAGCTAGTTTTTTGTATTTTTTAGTAGAGACGGGGTTTCACCATGTTAGCCAGGATGGTCTCGATCTCCTGACCTTGTGATCCACCCATCTCGGCCTCCCAAAGTGCTGGGATTACAGGCTTGAGCCACCGTGCCCAGCCTTTTTTTTCTTTTTTTTTGAGACAGGGTCTTGCTCTATCACCCAGGCGGTAGTGCAGTGGCACGATCAAGGCTTACTGCAGCCTTGACTTCCCAGGCTTAAACCATCCTCCCGCCTCAGCCTCTTGAGTAGCTGGGACCACAGGTGTGTGCTGCCACACCTGGCTAATGTTTTTGTATTTTTTTGTAGAGACAGGGTTTCACTATGTTGCCCAGGCTGGTCTCCAACTCCTGGGCTCAAGTGATCTGCCTGCCTTGGCCTCCCACAGTGCTAGGATTACAGGTATGAGCCACCGTGTCTGGCCTAGAGTGGGCCAGGGCTTCTGTAAAACAGTCTGAAAAGCAACAGAGAGTAGCTTAAGGGTTGAACTTTGGGAAAAGCCTCAAAGACTAGTAAGTGTGTGAAGGGGTAGAGAACAGACAGGCCTACTAGGCCACAGCATCACAGAACCAAGTGGAGAAAAAATTAAATGATAAACAGAGTCAGACATAAATCAGGTCAAATAAGTCAAAGACCCAAAATAAGTCACTTAATTTCAAAATTAAGAAGTTAGAGATGTTCCTTGCGAAAGCAGGTGGTCAAAACTGTGGAACAGTCAAGACAGGTAAAGTAGTAGCTAGAAAAGCCATCAGGATTATTGGTTTTATTGTTTGTTTTCAAGATGGAAGGGACTGGAGCATATTTAAATTTTTCTAGTTGAGAGACCTTTAACAGCTATGACCCTGAAAAAAAATACAATGCCCTAACAATATTTTACTGGATTAAATTTTGGCCACAGTGGAGAGATAATTATGACTTGATTGTGTTAATATAAAACTTCAAATTCTTAGCAATTGACTACTAATGATGATTTAATGATCTGGGGAGTCTTTAATTGAAGGAATATGCTGTTCTTCTATCAAATAAATCAATAAGGAATCGCATAACACTGTGGAGACATGTTGAAAATGAAACTACTAAAAGGTAAACTTTGACCATATAATTTTCAAGCTGAACAAAGCTTTACGGATCATCCACTGAAATCCCTTATTGTGAAACAGATTTAAAATCAATACAATAATAACAACTTCCACTGAAAAATATCAAAACTAAGTTTAAATTGTGCAAGACAGAAAATGATTACGATAAAGACTGCCCAAACTACTCTGTTTGAGAAACTGTTAAACATTTTATTCAGACATCTAGATGGGAGGGAATTCCTAAGTCTGGCAATTACAAGTTACCAGTAAGGCCACCGAGACAATTTCTGAAGAAGCACCCTGAAAGAATTCTCAGGCTGCTCACTGGCTGCTCACACTCCTAGCACGTAATGACTAACTTATCTTGCTTCAGCTGGCATCATACCTCACCGTGGTTCTCACCCTGAACACTGTCGCAGGACAAGAAAACAGTCACTTTGAAAACAGTAAACAAGAAACCCAACTGAAAAATGTTAGTTTTACAGTCTTGTGGTTTGTGTTGTATGATCATAACGGAAAACCCAGTTTTATTCATGTGATGAAAAATTCAGGAAAAAAAGTGTTTCTTTATAACTTAGAAAATGACTTCTATAAGGTTAGTTTCTGGGAAATATACAAATAATAGAAGCACTTTCATATTCTTTCGTAAGTTGAATTTAGAGTTTTCCAACTCCCTTAAGAGGTGAGAAGGAAAAGCAACAACAACAAGAGGAAGCAACTGTAGCTGGCCTGGAATCAATAAGGCCTGGTAATAGGATTTGGCTCGTAGCCAAGAGTGGGGTCCACCTGCTCTCACTGTGGTAAGACTCAGGGTTGAGGCTCTTTCATATACAGACACACACATATACCACAAGCATGATTTAGTTTCTCTATAAGATGTAGCAGATTGTTTTGGCAAACTAGACTCATTAAGCTGCTGTGATCTCCACAAAGAGGAATGTTAAAAGTTTGGGTTGACTATTGAAAGCTTTAAGGAAATGAAAGGTCTAGAAATGGTAATGGAGTTTGAAACAATCATCAGAGAGAAAGATAAAAAATAAGCAACACTTACTGAGTATTTTCACATTTAATCTTTTATGAGGCAGGTACAATTATTACTCCAGCTTCCAGAGGATTTGAGGTCCCAAAAAGTTCAGGAACTTGTCTATAGCCTCACCGTAAGTGCTGGAGAGAGTTTTTTTTTTTAATACTTTAAGCCTGACTCTGAACCATCCCTCTTGAAAATAGACACAGTGGCAATATAAAGAGATTCATGGGTTGAAGAAATCTAAATATCCTGCCATGACTGGCACCCAATTTTCAGTTCTAGTCATAATAATTCTGACCTGACAAAAGGATCACTATGCCAAAAGAATGTTTAATGTATCGAACCATTCCTGATTACTCACTATTTGAGCTGGTAAGACAGAACCCCATGGTGGAAGAGTTTCAGTGGGGTTCACTCATGTCTTTATACAACAATGATACGCTGCTTTCACACTTAGAACGAAGGTCATTGCTTTAAATTTGGCAACAAAATCAAAGTCTTTCTTATCCGGCTCAAGAGTATTATTTTACTCAGATCATTGTCCTAATTTACTTTGGCAATAAAAAGTGTTTATTACTATAAAGTTAGGCTAAAATTGATGGGTTTGGGAGACTTTACATACCATGTTCCACTAGGTTAGTTTTGGAGGGCCTGCCATGCTTCCTATCTTTAGAAAGTATAGTCTATTTCTCCCTTCTTAAAACTACAGATTTCTCCCCAAAATTTAAAACTTCAATACATGATATTATTTTAAATTTTAACTTTATTATTGGGAAATGACTTTATTTAATTTTTCTATCAAGAAGTAGCATTCTGCTTTTTTTTAAATAAAATGCTCACGATAAACTCTTTTTCCTCTCATTCATTCAATTATTCATTCAACAAACAATTGTGCATTCCCATAAGCCATGATTCTTGTCTTCACAGAGCTCAGGGGCTAGAGAAGATCAGACATTGAAAACAGAAGTTAATGTGTAGACCACAAAACAAAAGGCATGCTGTGTAATCAATTATATAACAATATTTGAGAAAGGCAGCACTCTTCTAAATTCTTTAAAACTTGGGAGCTAAGTATCCCTCCTATCATGATCTGAAATATAGAGTAATTCCTAAATCCACCACAGATACACTTTATTTCAACAACTCCCAGATGTCTCAGGACACCCTGAACCCAGTTTCAAAACTCATCAGCATAGATTTTTTTAAAGACTTCTCCAAAGAAGTCACTGGCCCACCACTGTCACATTCTAGCTTAGGTAGAATTATCACTTAATCTAATGAATCAATTTGTGCAGTTTGACAAATTTAGAGTAAGAGGGGAAAAATACATAAGATACTCAGAATTGGAAAACCCTTTAGGTCTTAGAGTCTTCTGTGTTGTATCCTTCTTAGTCTAAAACGATAAATATTCCTACCTTTGAAAAATTTGATATAAATGTTTGTCATTTGATGCAGAAAATGAGGTATTTTTGTGCTTATCTTTGAATTACTCTAAACTCCTCTTAGTTTAATTGCATACTTGTACAACATATACCTCTTTTCTTACTTTTTCTAGAATCTGCTAAGATTCCAGTTATTTTCTTACTGACTTCCTTCAGCTGGTAGCTAGATCCATGGATCAAGGTATTTTTATTTTCCTCTCTTGGCAGACTAAGTTCATTTGGCACAGATTTGTAGACAATATCATGTCCAAAAGGAATCCAAGGAAATTACCAGATACCTATTTTTTTCCACATCAGAGAAGCAAACTCTAACTAATCCAGCTTGTCTGCCCTCTGAGCTTGGGGCTTAGTGTGAGAAGTTACACTCCCAGTAGAGGGGGGACTCTAAGCTGGCTACCCAGAGGGTCTCCCTGTGGTTTCCACAAGAACTCACTAGTAACAGGTGCTAGCACCTGTTCTTCTGGCTCCCAGAATAGTTCCTACTTAAAATGAATCATATTCTAACAGTTCACTTTTAAGCTTACTATTTGAAATTTGGAATGTGTTTCCCTCTAAAACCAGTGTCATAAATACTGGTTGGCATGCCAGGCCACCCTTCAAAAGCCTGTATAACCTGATTTAGAATTTGCCTAATGCAATGTAATAAGAGCAACATAGAACCTACCCGCCTTAGATGGCACAGCTTCTTGTCAAATAGTCACACTGAGAAATTGAGTCAATAGGATATGAAACTGCCTTTTCCTACAGGGACCATAAAAGTCTAGGTGAAACTCTAACGGGTAAGTAACAAAGTAAGAATAGGAAGACACAGATGGGCCAGGGGCATCAGTAGGAAGAATCTCAGTGGTTCTTGTCTTTTGTCAGGGCAGCAGTGGTGGTCCAGGTAGCAACAGGTAGTGGTCTCTGTTGCATTGGTAGCAACAGAGACAGCAGAAGAGTGGAAGAGAAAAGAGGGCAGGGAAAATAAATGAATCAGAAGCTAGAGCAGCATTTGAAAAGGGAGTGTCCTAGAATTGAGGGCAAGAGAATTGATGAAGAGAAGGGAATTCTGACCACAAGTCAACCGGGGAATTCCCTGGTTGGGGTTGCCATTCACTCCGTCACTAACTGGGAATAATCACTGTTTAGTCACATAATGTTCAGTCTTTGTTTCTTACTCTGGTTTCTTAAATTCAAGCTCTGTGTCGTTCATAAAAACCAGGCTCAGGCTGGTGGCTGTGCAATGCCCCTCAGATTTATTGTTAGTCTGGGGTGGTTCTCAATTAGGGCGATTCTGCCCCCTTAAGGGACACTAGGCAATGTCTGGGAGTTCTTTCTGGTTGCCAAGACTGGGAGTGGGAAGGGGTGTGCTATTGTACCCTGGTGGGTAGAGGCCAGGGATGCTGGTAAGTATTCTACAATGCCCAGGATAGTCGTCCACAACAAAGACTTATCTGGCCCCAAATGTCAAACCATGCTAGAGTTAAGAAAACCGGTAACATTATAACCCTGCTGCAATAACTTTCTGGTACATGTTACTGTGCTCCTGGTGTTTAAGCAAGTGATTATAACAAAAATCCTGTAGACTGTTACTCAAACTTCATCGTGAAGATCTGCTCAACCAAGAGAAATTCTACAAAAAAACCCATAGTATTCTTCAGAATTACAAAGTGTGACATTTGTTTTTTAATTGAAGATGTCCAATCAAGACAGCCAAACTTTGGGAGGCTGGCAGAAAGGGCATGGTATGAACTTGGTCTCCTGAATGTAACTGAAGTTTTCCAGGGAAGGCACTGCACAAAATCCCCTGTGGATGTGAACCCTGCCACCAATACCACATCCTGCTTCTCAAGCTTTTCCATAAACAGCAGTTGTATTCCTCCCCAAGCATCAAATGACAACCCAGGAACATGCACACGTTCCTGAAATGCTCGCAGCCACCCAGTATTAAAGCAATAATCTCCCCCCGGGAAAAGTCCTACTAGGCCAGATGTAGGAAAAAGAATGAAAGCAGGCACAGCTTTCAGGTCCACTCCACCACAGATGACTCCATGACCAGGGCAAGGAACGTTAAGTAATTTCTTTCTGGTCCTTTTTTTCTTCAACTAAAAGCAGAAAAAGTTTGGCTTAGTCATCTCCAACTTCACTTTCAGTTCTCACCATCATGCTGGTTTTCTTCCCAAAAGGTAAAGAGAAGGGAATTGGCTCCACAGAAAGTAGGTAAGAGTGAGCCTGTGAAATCCGCTTCCTTAAGGGTCCTAATCACATGGAGTGTCTGTGGGCTACAACAGATGAATCACCGACGTGGTAGTTCACCCACAAGAGCAACTTTTATGAACAAAGGCGAAAGTTGGCCCCAAGCTTGATAGGCGAAGCCTCCTTTGAGCTGAATGAAGGCCACATGAGAAATGCTGACTGTGAGAATGAAGGACCAATCTTTGTGTGTGCACAGCAGGGAAAGGACTAATCCTTCCACACTGGCCTCCTCTGCCACAATCTTCTGTACAGATAACCATCATCCCCAGAGCACCATCTTTTCATTAGGAAAGACAGAAGAAGAAGAGTACAGTGCGTTTTAAACTGTCTCTGTATTATAACAAAAATCACAAACAAAAACAAAATGGGCACAAACAGTATGAATTTAAGGAGCCTTTAATTGTAATGGGCAAATACTTTATGTACTTATAACCATGTGGTAGAAACCCAAATTAGTTCTGGGGAACCTCTCAACTATACTGAATTATCTACTGAGAGAGGTTTTGTTCATGGATCTACAGTAAGAAAGGAATCTGTTTTCCTGAATCTCCCCACTGAGTTTTCTATGCTGTGCTTCTGTTCATATGCTTAAGTGAGCCATTTAAAAGGAAGAGTGTCAAAGGTAGACTCAGGCTTTACCAGTATGAAAGTGAAAAATTGTATTTGTATCCACAGATTTCTAAAATCTGAGTATGCAAACTTATTAAAAATACACTATAGTGGAGGCATATATAAGAAGTGAAAGTAATAAAATGCATTTCTTATTACTGCCATTTCAACATTATCACAACCTCACAGGGCTATGTTTTCCCAAATGAAACAACAGAATTTTAATGTGTCTGAAATTTGAGACCTTCTGATAAATTATGCTTGTTTGCTGGTTTTGTTGTTTTTCGGTTTGTTTGTTTTCAGTAAAGGCTTGCACTTTATAAAATATCTGTCTTCAGTATTTGACAGCACTTAACAACCATTATCTCATTACTTTTTACCACATCCTGGTAAGGGGGAAATGGCAGGTAACTGCATCACTCTTCACTAAAAAACAGACAGCAAGGGGTTAAAAAAAAAAAAAAAAAAAAAAGGTGTCCCAGTTCCACCTACTGCATGCACCACTTTAACATCTAGGATTCTCCCCAAACCATTCTCACAGAAAAAAGTGAAAAGAATCTCCTTTGACTCGCTTTGGTCACTGCCCCCAAGATACTGAAGACTCAAAGATACTGAAGACTTCAATGTACAGTACATTGGGGGTGAAACTAAAAGGCATATGCAAGAAGTTGACTCCCCTCTCACTGCAAATAATTCTAATATGACCGATGTGCTACAGAAATCAATAGCAGTAATGACTACCTTTTCTGGAACTGCTTCAGCAGTGAGCTGGAGAGGGGGCCTTGCTAAGCCCAGGCACACTGCCTGGATCAAGCACTGAAAACAAGCTTCACAAAAGAGAAGCGTGAGTAATTTACTTATTAAAGAGATAACTGTAAAGTCTGATACAAACAGACAAGCGTAAAGCCTTCGATGCACAAACCAAATGCTTGGCTTGGAGACTATAAAATGCAATCAGCAATGAAATCTAGGTTATATTACTCAACTTTCAAAAGTCTAATGCCCCTCTTTATCCTTAGAAAGATGACACAAAGAAATGACCTGTGAGGGAGAGTTCTGGTTACCAGGGGCTCCCCAAAGACACTGAGCCCACAGCAGGAAGTGGAGGGGAAACCTCAGTGACTGGTCTGAGACCAACCTGGTCTTCCGTGTAAGGTACAATGCAGATAAAGGGGATTACTGTACTTCCAGTGGGTTCTAAAGCATTCTACATTATTCAAAAGGACAAAAATCTAGTCAGGTGTTGCCCAAATGGTCTCCTCTGTGATCATTTTTCTCATGTTATTCAGAAATGTAGTGGTGATAGTGCATTTGTGAGACTCTGTGGCCAGGAAACGACATCTCTGTAACCCCAGTTTTAAAATCATGACTTCACTGTCACCAACCAGCAAATACCAAAAACAAAAAGGTAAAAATGTCTAAAACACTGTTAGAAAGTGAAGCTTGAGTTCATGAGCAAATTAGAAAAAAAAAAAAAAGTCATTTGCCATCAGATGTTGTAAGTCAACTTAAAAAAAAATCCAAATAAAAAGAGAATTCAAACAGTTCTTCTACAATAAGCTATTGTATAGCCCCTAGATCTAAGTCATTCATAACTCCCGGAAATAACTGCATATTCGCCAAATGCTCTTATTTTGTATGTTCTCATGGGGTTTCAGGACTTGTGCAAATTGTTTTCCAAGCACCATCCAGCCATAATGACCAGGTTAGAACTGATAATTATGCCTGCCTGTCTATAGGTTTGTCAGCTAAAGAAATCCACAGACGGCTGCATCATGAGCAGAATTCTACTTCGGGTGCAGCTGTGCTGACCACACTGCATTAGAAAAACAACCCTCTTTGCAATAACCAGTTCTGGGCATCACTGGTTAAAAAAGACTAGTTTCCTGTTTTTCTCAAAAACTTCAGAGTGTGGGTGTTGCTATTTTTTACCCCACCCACACATTTTTCTTTTTAATTGTTGAAGATTAGGTGCTGTAAACACCTAATCATGAGCATTTTTTTTATATTAAAACTCTGGGTTTAATTTGAGGTCAGATTTATTCTTTTCCAGAAGGGGACTCCCCTTTGTTAAGACTTGTGTGGCTTCTCCTGCGGGAGCAGGGAAGCCACGGGGCTGCAGGCTGCTGTTTAGGAGGCTCTGGGGTCAGGTCTTGGGTGGGGGAACTTATCTGTGGTCCGGTGTTCCCCAGGCAGCTGTCCCCCACCATTGGCCTCCTGATGGTCTAGCTATGCATGGTCCCCGGCAGGGATGCTGCAGCTGACCTAGGGCAACAGGTGGTTGGGGGAAGACGGGCTATTCCCCCTAAAAGAGTATCTCAGCCCAGGCTTGGGAAACAGCCCTTACTGATGAAGGCCGGGTGACTAATAGTGACATAAAGTATCAAGATCCCAGACATATCATCTTATTTCTGTTTATACTATGCCATTTCTCTTCCTCACTTCGAAATGTTATTTCCTTTCTTTCAAGAGGAGTTTGAAGTATATGAAGGCGTGCACATTCTAGCAGGGCTGCTCCTGGTGCCTGACCCCCTCACTTCACTCTGGTCCCTCTGCAAATATCACCACCTTGCAGATCCCCCCTCTCCCCTACCTAATTAACACACAGGCATGAGTGCTGGGCAGGATGACAGATATCTGTCTCCCGCTCTCAGAGGACGTAGCACTGCTCTGTTCACTCCTATAACGCCAGTGCCTTAAACAGTGCTTGGAAAATAGCAAGTGTTTGATTAATATTTCTTGAGAATAAATGACCCCCTCCCTTATCTGCTTTATCTTTTATCACACCTCCTCTCACCTGCTCTCTTATTTTATTTATTTATTTATTTATTTTTTATTTTTTATTTTTTTTATTTGAGATGGAGTTTCACTCTTGTTGCCCTGGCTGGAGTGCAATGACACGATCTCGGCTCACTGCAACCTCCACATCCTGCGTTCAAGCGATTCTTCTGTCTCTGCCTCCCAAGTAGCTGGGATTACAGGTGCCCACCACCACGCCTGGATGATTTTTTTGTATTTTTAGTAGAGACAGGGTTTCACCATGTTGGCCAGTCTGGTCTCAAACTCCTGATCTCCAGTGATCCACCCACTTTGGCCTCCCAAAGTGCTGGGATTACAGGTATGAGCCACCCTGCCCAGCCCTCTCACCTGCTCTCTTGGGCACACCTCTCTGGAAACCTTCATCTACTGTATGCAATTTGTTTACATCTGTCTTTTTTATAATCCATAAATTCGTGGAGCTTGAGGACTGGGCCCAGCACACCTGGCATATAACAAGTGCTCAATAAACATCTGCTGGGTGTTATTAAATGAATAATTTGTGATTACCCACTTTGAAGCCAGGAACTATGTAGATACAGTAGAAAAACATTCTGTCTTTGATTTTTTTTTAACCAATACTATAACTTTTTATCCCTACAAGAAAAGTCTGAGGCATTTCCTCAGCCAACAATATATGCTTAAAGGCAAAGCAGTAAGACTTAATCTAGGAGGATCACTTGAGCCCAAGAGTTCGAGACCATCCTGGGCAACAAAGGGAGACTCTGTCTCTACAAAAAATTAAAAAAATTTATGATGTCACATGCCTGTAGTCCCAGCTATTTGGGAGGCTGAGATGAGAGGACTGCTTCAGCCCAGGAGGTCGGGGCTGCAGTGAGCTATGATCCTGCCACTGCACTCCAGCCTGGGCAACATAGCAAGACCCTGTCTCAAAAAAAAAAAAAAAAAAATCCACATAAGCTTGTCGAAACAAAGACTAAAGAAATAAAACCTTAAAACAAAATGATAAATGAGGCAGGACGCGATGGCTCACGTCAGTAATCCCAGAACTTTGGGAGGCCAAGGTGGGCGGATCACCTGAGGTTAGGAGTTCGAGACCAGCCTGGCCAATATGACGAAACCCTGTCTCTACTAAAAATAAAAAAATTAGCCAGGCATGGTGGTGTGCACCTGTAATCCTAGCTACTTGGGAGGCTGAGGCAGGAGAATCACTTGAACCCGGGAGGCAGGTGTTGCAGTGAGCCGAGATCACAACATTGCACTCCAGTCTGGGCAATAAGAGTGAAACTCCGTCAAAAAAAAAAAAAAAAAAAG
>NC_045438.1:41850613-41935888 GCF_002776525.5 Piliocolobus tephrosceles
AAAAAAAAAAAAAAAAAAAAGAAAGAAAGAAAGAAAGAAGAAAAAAAGAAAGAAAGAAAGAAAGAAAGAAAGAAAGAAAGAAAGAAAGAAAGAAAGAAAGAAAAGAAAAGAAAATGATAAATGAAATGTTTATTGCTGTACTGTTATGCAAGAAGTTGAAGTAATATCCTTTGAAAGTTTCTGAAAAGAAAGAATTCTAAGCAAAATCAAAATCTTCATTTTTGTTAAAGTTCACAGTAGGGAAAGTGTTAAATCTTTTTTTTCTCCTGTAAGTTTTCCTTTTAAAGGAAAGGCAGAAATTCAGCAAAGATCTCTATCCCCTCAGACTTCCAACATTTTTCTGAACTGAAAAAAGATATGAAAAAAACCGAGCCACAATCACCCTTATATGTTATGTACATGCATTGACTTCATATCACTCCCACTCATGTTAAGAAGAATCCAGGTGATAAAAACTTAAATGAACTCCTGATGTGAGGAAAATATATGTATTTTTTTAATCACTTGTTTCAAGAATTTAAAAAAATTATCACTTTGGGAGGCCAAGGCGGGTGGATCACGAGGTCAGGAGATTGAGACCATCCTGGCTAACATGGTGAAACCCTGTCTGTATTAAAATACAAAAAATTAGCCAGGCATGGTGGCGGGCACCTGTAGTCCCAGCTACTCGGGAGGCTGAGGCAGGAGAACGGCATGAACCTGGGAGGCGGAGCTTGCAGTGAGCCACGATCACGCCACTGCACTTCAGGCTGGGCAACAGAGCAAGACTCCGTCTCAAAAAAAAAAAAAAATTATTAATATGTACATTCATACTATAAAGCTCTACAACAGTGGTCCCTAACGTTTTGGGCACCAGGGACTGGTTTCATGGAAGACAAATTTTCTAAGGACTGGCGGCAGGTGGGGGGTTGGGATGACTGAAGTGTATTGAATGTATTGTGCATTTTATTTCTATTATTAGCACATTGTAATAATGAAATAATTATACAACTCAGCATAGTATAGAATCCGTGGGAGCCCTAAGCTTGTTTTCCTGCAGGAAAACTAGATGTCCCATCTGGGGGTGATGGGAGACAGTGATAGATCATCATGCATTAGATTCTCTTTGGGCAAGTGACCTAGATCCCTGGCACGCACAGTTCACAATAGGGTTCACGCTCCTATGAGAATCTCACGCCAGTGCTGATATGACAGGAGGTGGAGCTGAAGTGGTAATGCTCGCTCACCTCCGCTTACCTTCTGCTGTGCAGCCCGATTCCTAACAGGCAACAGACCACTAGTGATCTGTGGCCTGGGTGCTGGGACCCCTGCTTTACAGGCTATCCATTGCTGCACAAATTTTATAGTAGCTTTATTCCGCACAAATTTTGCAACTTGTCTAAGCAATAGACTTTTTAAAATGAGAGAAAGCTTCTTTAATTCCCATGTTCCTTATTTAATGTTGGAAAAACTAAAAGAGAAAGAGAAATTAAGTCAACTATCATTTCACAGAAGACACACATCTATTTTCAAGGAAGTTAAAATCTACTTAGACAGTACACGAACACGCATACATCAGATAACAGAAACATCACAACAGAATGACATGCCAGCAAGTAACATCTGAAGACAATACTGTCAACATATTCGAATGCTGAGGCTCATTCACAAAGGAAAACACAGGCTAGAATAACAGACCTCTTTGGTTATGTATGTTTGTAAATAACATAATCATTGTCTTATATATTATTACTAAGTAGCAAAATCTTTCCCCATTCATTGATAGATCAATTGGAATGGCCTTCCCCCGTATGATTCATATATAAGACGAAATTTACTAATAATGAGAAGTTTTGACATAGGTACTAATGGCTTGAGATGAGTAAACCAGATTTTATATATGAAAAACATATTGTCCCCTCCCATGGAAACCAGAGCTATGAGGTAATAACATTGGAGGAACTATAAGCAACATGCCAGAGCAAAGAAGTAATTCTGTTACTTGAAGGTATCCTTGGATAAAGTAGAATAGTACCATATACTAACAGAATTTATTTTAAACCCAAATGCACATTTTTCCCATCAGATTGTTGGTAAAAAGTAATTAGTATGAAATGGTAATGCCCCAAATTTAACATTCCAAAAGAATCTGTTTGGGCTTTCTTTCCAAATCATCACGTAAATGCCCTTAAAATTTGCCCTCTCCCTCCAAAGAATTTAATGTCATCTAAGTTCAAAGTTGTCAGTCCCACACTTTCAAATTATAAATAGATAAAACTCAGTGTATGGAATTTCTGTTTAGAAAAGGATTCCATTTCAAAGTGGGCTCCTAAGAAAGAAATGGTAGGTAAGCACACCAGTCCGGGTGGAAGCCTTACTAGAGATTAGAATTTGGTCCACCTACAAGAACAGCTGGCTATTCTGGACAGCTGCAGGATGATGGGGGAAATAGCTTGAGAGCTACTGATTGCTGTAATAATTAAAACCAACAACGACAAAGCAGCACGTGAAGTTTTATACTGTTAGTTAATTTTTTTTTTTCAGGGAAATTCAGGTTTATAAAGTTAGAGTGGCACATCAGCCCAGCAATTTGTTAAGACTCTATTATCAATCTTTTATACTGGAATCTGTCAGCAGCCCTACATTCTCTTTTTACACTACAGAGAATAAACGCTAATACCCAAAATGTGTGTTTGACTAACATATTTACAAGAATAAAGCAAATTTATGGTACTAGATTACAGATGTGAAAGATAAGTGTCACTCCTTCAAACAATTTCTCCCAATTTCTCTTACTTTTGACAGTTTCAAAAACTGTGTATGCGTGTATATACATACACACACGTATATAGATACACGTACACAATTTTTGCATTTGCTACATTAGCAAGTCTATATATATTATGTAATATATCTATTACATATGTAATATATAATTACATATAATAGGTTATATGTATTATATGTTATATAAAATGTAATATATTATATATTACAATAATATTATACATTGAATAAATTCTCTGTTCACAGCTCCATAATACACCATGAAATTTAATATGAAACCTCTAACAGCAAAACTATATGTTAAAACAAACTACCAATTATAGCAGTTTGGGTTACTTTAATGTAAATCCTAGATACAAACCAAATCTTTTGTATCTGCCTCGTCCAATGTTCCTGACATTAACACATTAAGACTGTTTTTATTTCAAAATCTCAGATCCTTTTGGAAATTACAAATTAACTTCTTTAAATTACTAATGGCTATTAACAATTACTATACAAAAAAATAGATTTTCTAAGATATTGCTTCCTGAAGAATCAAAGCATATAGGATAAAATATTACAAAATATTTCTAAAGATAGGACACAGCAAATATCAAGTTATGAATTTTTTAAGAGATTTTAATTGAGTTCTCAGAAAGAGGAAATAAAATAAGTTTAGAGAAGAGGTCAAATTCAATAGTAAATGTCATGCCAGGTTGAAAGTAAATGAAAAATACCAAAGTCTTCACAATACCTCACATCTACATTCATGTAACTATGCTTTTGCATATTGCGCATTTTGAGGTCCCTGCTCTGTATGAATCTCTCGAACAGAGACTAGGATCCCCCAAGGAATAAGACACACTTCTTTCTGTGGGAAAGTTCACATTCCAGTGAGCACTGATTCAAGGAATATTTGTAGTCCACAGGTCCCAAAAACACACTTATAAGCAAAATCTTTATTTAAATCTCACGCTTATTATTTTATGTAGCTTTTGTTCCATGTGGAGAAATGTTTATACTGCTGTAAACAAAGATCGTATTAAGAGGATATGTGTGTTAGCAATTTTCAAATTAAATGTGCATGATTTACCTTTGCCCCTACCATTGGAAAGACCACCCAGTAAGCAGCCAGGCCAGCAAAAGGGCTGTAGGGAGTGTCCTTTCTTTCCTCTCTGCTACCCTTGTTGAGTGTTTTACTCTTTTGTCTCTCTCTCCCCCTCAGTCCAGAAGCCTTGAACTAAAACCTGCTTTGGCTCGCTCTCTGTATTTCACCTCCTGCTCAACTCCCAGCCCCATCACCAGCAGCCTACAGGAGTGTCAGCTGGAGCCTGGAGGTCCCTTTAACCAAGAATTCTAGGAACAGCCTAGAAACAGAGGGTAAAGTGCTGCTCTCACAATAGCAGAAAGAGCTGTGTTCCTCAACATCACAGCTTATCACTCAGAATGAAGTTTTCCAAAGAAACTGACAACCACATTTTAACTTCTTAACTATTACTAATACTTCAAGTACACTACAGGTCAACTCAACTTTTATGACTTAGTGAAACATAATAAATATTAATAAGAAAAATGTTTATCCTTTGAGGATATTGTATATGCACATAGAGGAGCAAAGAAAACCGGAGTCTACACAAAACACTTGTTCACTCAATAATTTTTTGAGCACCTAATAACTTCGAGGTATATACATTTGCTATTATATATGTAACTCAGTTAAATGCCTTTATTCTATTGCCTTTCTTTTTAAAGGATTGCTTCTGAGAATTAGAGACTTTAATTCCATTTATCCTCCAAAATAATAAACACAGGGTAGGGAAAATTCACTACACAAATCTTTCACTCACATCGATGACACTAAATCATGTCCCTCAGAATTCTCCATTCCCTGAAAGTCCTAACCCTGTGAGAATTCATATAGCCAACCAATTCCATTACAAACTGCAGTGACCTCCCAAGGGGCTGAAACATCTATCCAAGTCATCAATTCTCACATAACAAAAGTTAACTACGTCTATATCTATGTCTATCTACCTACACGTGCTAGCACTTAGAATTCAAAAACAGATTTTCAAAAATAGTTTCTTCCAGCAAGAGATTTATTACAGACTAGTTTACTTGGCCACGTGAATTTTGTTTTTGTTTTTGTTGTGGCTGTATTTTTATTCCTTAATAAGAAAATAAGTCTCTTGACAGTTACTATTGCTCTAGGAAAACCAAATCTCTTCTGAATGATTCCAGACATCCAATATGCTGCCATTTTTATACTCCAAGATAGAATTTGGATGGCTATGTATAACCCATGAATTCAAATTTCGTTTTCTATTGTGCTTCTAATTGCTTATTCAGTTAGGATGTGGGATGATGCACATTAACGCTGTCAGGAGCATTTTAAGAAAATGCTGAGTGAAAGACATAAAAATCCTAATTTCATTAAAAATTAGCCAAAAGAGACATTAGGATTATGCTACTAACTAGCGAAGGTCTGAAACTGAGAAGAGCGAAAAAGGAAACACTTTAAGGAATAATGTTACTAGTACTTTTTTCTTTTACTTAGTTCAAAATTCCTGCATAATTAATACAGTAATACTTAATAAATGCCAATGAACCTACCATCTCTTCTCTCTTGAAGTTTAATTAGGTGATTGACTTCAGGCATACCATAAATTGTAATGACATTTTAATTACTTTTTTAATGTGCACACTTAAAAGATTTATAAACAGGAACAGAACAGCCCAGTACATTGAAAAGAGGCACACCAAATGAAATGAAGCACATGACCTAGGACAATGACAGGCAGACAATTTGTAGGAGATAGAGGCGAACCAGAAAGGGTTTCACATGCTTCAGTAAACATCAGCTCTACTGCCTTGGGACGAGTTAGGAACAACCTATTCAGGCTTTTTAATAATCTTAACTTATAAGGAAGGAGCTGGATTCCTCTGTCAGTTACACTTGTAGGCCATCCCAAGACAGCCTCTTCTTACAGTGATAAAGCACAGACTTTCCAGGATCAGACCTTGGTTCGAATCCTTCCTTTACCATTGGCCAGCTGGATGACCTTAAAAAAATTAACCTCTCTAGGCTTTGAGTTCCTCATCTGTAAAATTTGTAAGTAGAAGAAAATACCTGTTTTGGAGGGCTGAAGTGGAAATTAAATTAGGTAAGCAGTATGCTGCACTGGTGAAGAGGCATGCTCTAAATCAGACTTTCTGAATTCTAATCCTGGCTCTGCCTCTAATGCCCTCTAGAACCTTGGGCAAGTTATTTAGTTTCCTTGTGCCTCATTTCCCTCAACTGTAAAATGAAGATAATATCAGCAACAACCTCGAAAACTTGTTGAGAACCTAAATAAGTTAATACACATAAAGCACTCCTGGCTGGCAGATAGTAAGTGCTCAATAGATGTTAGCTACTAATAAATCACTGAGCATAATCACTGATGCACGATACTTGGCCATACTTAATTTTTCTTCCTTTTATACAACCCTTATTTCCCATTAGTAGACAGTTCCTGAAATTCCACCTCTGCTGTGAAATTTTCTCACAGAGTTAGGTCAGTGCTAACTCCTCACTCCTTTATTATCTCTTTCTCCCATGTATGTAGATCCATGTCAAAGTGCCCACCTTTAAGTTTCTATACAATGAGCATTTAGTCTTGGAGATTCTCTTTATGAGGCAGAATAGTAATTCCAAAAGAAATAGGTACTTTGATGCTAAGGACAACAAGGAGAATTACTGGGAAAAGGATAAATATATAAAGCTGTGGAAAGGGCCTTCTCTTTATCTTTAAGGTCGGTCTCTCCCTTAGTTGATTTGACCACATCAGGATTTCATTTTACCCTAATGGGGTGAAAGTGCAATGAGCCTCAGGCCAATGCGGCTACTTATCCCTTTCTAACTACTAAAATACAATTTCCCTTTGCCATGAACTATCTTTATAAAAAGTGAAAAAGAAAATAAAAATTAAGCTACAATCTTCCAGTGGGGATTTTCAGTCCTCCCTGTGGTAAACTGGTGAACAGGAGAAGCTGACAAAGGGTAAGGATCCAGAGGGTTATAAGAAATCTTAGGTAGGGAGGTACTGACTCCAGTATTTCTAAGCTGCTCTGGGTAAGTATGGTGGTACAATTCTTGTAATAAAGAATTGGATGTGTGTGTTAGTGTGAATATTTCTTTTAATCCAAATGCACTTATTTAGAAAGCATCACTGTCTGTTTACATCAGAAAATAACGATTTTACTCTTTTGCTATTATGTACTTTCATTGTCTTTTTTTTTCTTTGCATGCTGTTAAGTATCAAGTTTTATGTTAATAACTTTACAAGATGGCTGTGGCCAAACCTGGTGAAGACTACACATCAGTGTTATTTCCTATTATACACGCCAGGCAATCATATATATACTCAACCAGATTGTATTAACTATCAGTGGTATTTATCACCATGGCACCTAATCTACTATATATTCGGTCAAAGATAAAAAAGTATATGGCTTGAACTGCCTTCCACAAGCCAGTTGTTATCGTCACAGATTGATTGCAACAGATACACTTTTGGTACACAGAATCTGAACACATTATCTCTGACTCGTCCTCCACCCACTTCAGTGACAGCTTTGGTCAGCAACAGCTGCAGCTGATATATTACTCTACTTGTTCAAGAAAGTGGCATAAATACAGACACGATATGACATAAAGCTGTGAATGCTGGACATGGCTCTTATCAAGTTTTCCTGAGCCAATCAAAAAAACAGGATAGGTGCTAAAAGAATTTGCATATGCTGCCAGTTACTTAGAAAACATGTGGACAAATATATGCTTTCAGTACTAATGAATTAATAAAGGTGGATTAGCATGCAAGCCTTGGTTGCTATCCTAATGGTTTTAAGGCAATAAAAATTCCAACAGGATCCCATATGAATTTCTTGAAACGTTGTGCTATGATAGGTCATTTATTTTTGCGTAAGTTCCTATTCTTGCAAATAAAAATAAATTTCCAACAGTTTCATGGTCACTCATTGAATAACACGACTTCAAGTCCTATGTATTGTCATTTTATACCTCTAATCTGGCATAGATTAGCAACAGAAAGGAAAAATATGCATATAATCATAAAACTAGAAAGATCACATTGCAAGACTGCTGTGTCAGTAATTTCCGCTTTCAAGATTTACACAATGCTTAGACAATAGGTATCCTACCGGGCTACAGTTCACTTAACCTCATAGTCCAGCTGATGATTGATGAAGGGGCAAGAGGGTAGCAGACTTTGGGTGCACAACACTTCAATCCTTTATCAAAAATGGCAAAAGGCCACATACTACAATAACGGAACAAATACTTCCTTTTACCGTACAGTAAATTCCTTCCTCTGATTGGCTAAAGCTTCAGTGCATGGTTCACAAGAACAAAAATACATTCTATCATGAGCAAAACACATTTTAAAGAGCAATCACTTAAATCTCGGGCCAAGTGAAATGTCTATATCCCTATAATAATTAATAACCAAGTGTGTCTATTTGTCTCCTTACGCTAAAATGTCCATGAAAAAGTTCATTAGTGGACTTCTGAAATCTAACTCTTCAGCTCATGTGGCACAAATCCTTATACATCAAGACACACACCCACCTATAAAGGCAATTAAACTTTTCAGTATGTGCATGAGGAATATACAGAATGATCTAATTCAATACAGGGCAAACTACAATACTATTTCCTTCTTTTAAAGTTTTTAAAAAGCCCTATCCAGATCATTATTATAAATTAATTCAGAATCAGAGGACTATATCTATTTTGAAAGAAAATAAGGAGATAAAACATTATTCCAAATGTGTGAAGTTCTGGTTAATTGGATTATATTATGGTAAATGAGAGTTAATCAGAAAACACTTATCCTAACCCATATTGTTGAAAAATCTTATTTTTCATAATTGATAAGTATTGCCTCTATAAGTATGGCATTTTCTCCTTTTTAGTCTGAACATTGATTCAAATTTGTAGAATAATATAGATTCAGCGTAGGTAGAAGATTTAAATATAATGTTGAAAATCCTAGATCAGTGGTTCTTGGCCAAGGGTGATTTTGCCCCCTAGGGGATATTTGGCAATGTCTGAAGACATTTTTGATTGTCACAACTGGGGAGAGGGAAAACTACTGGTATCTATTGAGTAGCTGGCCAGGAATGCTGCTAAACATCCTACATTGCACATGACAGCCCCTCCAAAACAAAGAATTATCTGGAACCAAATGTCAACAATGCAAAGGTTAAGAAATCCTGGCCTAGATGTTGCTTTAAAAAATAAATTATTGAGAGTATGTCATGCTTTCTTTCAGTTACCTACCTCTTCCCTGAAAAATGAAGTGCATGTAGCCAAAAATGTATATTATAGCTAATCAAAATTTTACTCCATAAAAACAAATTTATTTGATAAATATATATAGTATCAGCTACACACAAATTTCTGACACAGAGTAAAAAATGATTTCATAAAAATAATGTGTTCGAATGTAATACCCAAATCAATTCAATTTTTACACATTAACATGCATGAAATAATTATCTAATTTTAAAATTTGTTATCAGTATTTTAAAAATTCTGAAGTACTATACTGAATATTCTCTGATCACTTTCCCACAACTTAACTCACTTGATTTTTAACATGACAAATAGGGTACTCCAACTTTTAGAGCTATTTATAATCTCAGAACAGAAAGAAATAAATGTAAAAGTATATCACCACTTTTAAAATTTAAAATGTATTAAAAATGTATACTGAATTACAATAAGATTAACCAGTTAAATTAACAGTTACATTATATATACATTAATTATTTTACTCTACTCTCCAACTTCATTTTATTGACACAGTGACCCAAAAAGGCCTGGATTGAAAGGGAATTAATACTATTAATCTTGTACAACACACACATGTTCAACCATTAGATAGATGCTCATTACCTTCCTTCTTAGCAAAAGGAAAAGACTGATCCTTAATTTCTCCCACAGAACACTGATCCAAAGTGGCCCTTCACAGAGATTGAAATGCAAGCCTCACTCAGAGGCCACAAAGAGACAGGGAGGGGACTCTTAAAACCATCTGACAGTAGTGACCACTGAACGGCTGCGCATTCATGTTCTACATATCACAGACAGAAGGTCCCTGGATCCCACCAAGACCCACCTGGGTCTGCAGCAGCCCACACCCTGCCACTCCTTTGCAGTTCAGCACCAAAGGTTATTACTGACTTGAACATTTTTATACAGCAGAGAAGGACCCGTGGGTTGGAATGAAGAAATATGTCCAGAATCCAGGAGGTCGGCTTCCTCACCATACACTCACTGACCACATGCCTGTGAGCCAGTCCTTGAGTGTCTCTGAGGCTCAGTGTACATATCTGTAAAACAGGTGTTGTTGGGAGGATTAAATGAAATCAATGTACATGAAAGAACTTTATAAACTGCCAGGCCCCATAAAACACATGAATTTGTTTTTTGTGGAATGTAAAACAGGGCCTCTCCTTCTTCTTTCCCTGACGTTCCATGAGCATCCTCCTGCCCCCTTTTATTTCCTCTCAAGAGACAGGTCATCAAACTCAACCAAATCCCATCCGACAGAATCTACAACAGTCTGGGAGATGCAAATGGTACATTCCATCACTTTAACATGGAACTCTATTTCTTCCTGTAATCTGTATTGAGTGGCAATTGCTCAGGGTGCATTACTTCACTTAGGCTTCACAACAACCCTACCATATAATAATCATCCCTGTTCTACCAGCAGAAAAGTGAAGCACAAAAAGATTTAAAACTCACCTGATTTTCACAAAGCTAGAATTCAGGGAACCAGGACAAGAGGCAAGACTCTTAATTCCAGAGCCCACACTCTTAACCCCTACCACAAACAACCTCCCATTTTAAAAATAGAGTTGTTTCTAAAACCAAATACCAACTTTTGTGAAGTGAATCTCACAGTGTGCTGAGAGCCAAGCAACGTACAATTACCATACTACATAGATATACTGAATCTTTTCGCTTTGTACACCTACTCTTCCTGACTTTCTCTTGGTCAGGACACTGATAGCAGGACCAGTGAAATCAACATTTTGCCTAAAACATGGTTCTACCAGTGATTTTCTTAAGTTGAAGAAGAAAGTCGCTTCTACACTGAGATATTTACAATTATCTCTGACACTGCAGAAGTGAATTGCTGGTATGTTTGGTGAGATAATGCAATCAGTGAATACGTGAAAATAATGGTAATAATAATACATGCTTATTCATAATAACTTCCAGGTTACAGAATGTTTCCATTATACATTATCTCACTAGACTGGATCATCCAGCCATAAGGGGAATAAAAGATGTGCAAATACTGGAAGGAAAACGGTAAGCCAAGTGTCAGAGTAACCAAAGAGAGAACTAGTGCCCAGGGTTCTTGCTTATTCATTCTACAACCAAAACTGCAATTTTGGAACTTCTGAAGGACTAGAAAAGAACACGTTACTTGTGATTCCAAAATAATTTTGAAATATTTTCCTTTTAAGGAAGACCATAAAACAAAACAAAAATTTTATTTAAAAAATTATATCTGCATTTTTATATTATAAATATAATCCTAGAAATACAAAATTTACATTATGGAGCACACTGTGTGAAGAGATCAGAAGTAAAAAAATCACAAAAATACATAAGTAGAAAAGTACAATGGCATATGTTTGCATTAATACCCTGTTTGGCCCCTATCCATTTTTACCTCTTCTCTCCCCAGTTGCTACCAGCCCTTGCAGGCAGTTATAATGACTTAGTTTGCCTAACCCCCCCAGGCTTAATACAGGACTTTAAAAGGGACTCAACTAAGGCATGAAATGGTTAATTGATGGAAATTAGGTACTATAAAATAAATGGCACATAGACAAGCAACCCTAAGTTCAGCTGAAATGCAACTTTGAGCAAAAGCAAACCACAAATTTAATAGCACTACAACAAAAAATGCTCCTTTTGAACTTGACAGTTCCCAGTCATTCAGCCCAGAGTAACACACAGGGAACAGTCCTCAGAAAGTTCTGTGGTGTCTTCTGAATCACTGCCATTACCCGAGAAAACCCCAGGAAGTGGTTTGCCTGAGTAGCTGGACCAATGCGTAGGTATCAGCTGATGTCTCTCACACATACACGTCAGTAACAATGGGGACATTGTGAAACCAGGAATAACCTTCCTTATCTTTAGTAGTTGGGGAAATCATTTCTAACTCAGTGAGTATATAACTTGGGAACAGGTCAAATGGTTAATTATTCACTGAAAGCCTAGTAATTAATCTGTGTTAGATCAAATATCATCAGACCTGAATAACATAAGGATGTCCGATGTCTGGAACAATGAGTCTTTGGAATCGCTTCCATAAAGCAGCAAAAAATCTTTCCTAAACAGTTATGACCAACAAAGCCTAATGCAGGCAGTTGCTGGCAAAGACCAACAAAGCCTAAATGCAGGCAGTTGCTGACAAAAACTAATCAAAATGGACCGTGATTTCATAAAACCTTTCAAAGTCAGTTTATTTTAAAATATAAGTTGATGCCATCTTTTTCTGCTCCAGCAAATGGTTGGTGCAAACCACAGTATTATTAGGTGAAACTCCAGCTGCTGATAAATCTGGGCAGTTGCAAGCCAGTGAGCTCTCCCGGAAGAAAACCATGCAATGTCACAGAGTCCATCCTCACATGTTTTTATCTAACAACCAAAGGAAAAGGTCCAAGACATCCTGCCAAACCAAAATTAAGAGATAGTGTGATTTACCTAAACCCAGAGATCTGAACTAACTAGCTACCTCTTTTCTGCAACAGAAGTTAGCCCTTTAATGGCCACGATTGAGGATCATAAAAGGAAGTTATGATTTCATGCAGTATTGGGTTTCTTACAGTTCATAAATTTCCCACTGGACGCTTTTCAATGTATTAGCCCAATAGTTAGCACCCTTTTTGACTGATTTGGCTATTGTTTTTCTATATTCCCAGTATCTACAATCCCAACTTCTGGAAGTATTAATTATCCAAAGGATCTAACAAGGTCACAAGGGCAACAATAAGATACAACTTTTACCCATAACAGCAATATTCCCCTCACAAGAAGAATCTGCAATTCCAATTCTAAAGCATTACACAGCAACCCTTTTTTACAGAAACCACACAGCTTTGACCCCAGCAAGAGCCCGCTGCACAGAAACATAGAACAGATTCACCTGTCTTCAACACTCAGCAGTATATGTAGCAAGAGCTCTCCAGCTCTCCTGTGCAAAGTCGCAGCCACCTTTTGGGAAATCCTTTATATCTATTCACTAGAAAAAAAAAAAATGGCTGTGTGCCCCCAATCTAAACAAGATATTTAAAGAAGCAGACTTTTTTTCTTATCTCTACTTTCCCAAAACAAGTGGATGCCTTAAAAACAAGCTATTTATTCAAAACAGCAAATTCTGGGATGGACTGAGAATTAATCCAATCACCAACATTATTTTGAACACCAATACTATTGACTAGTAAATGATGTACACCATGATTTACCATGGGCTATACTAAGTGTCTTTTATGTTATTAAAACTTAAAAAATCATTGTAAGTATATTTGACTAAATTATTTGAAAACAATTAAATAGGGAATCCTTTCCCCATTTCTTGTTTTTGTGAGGTTTGTCAAAGATCAGATGGTTGTAGGCGTGTGGTATTATTTCTGAGGGTTCTGTTCTGTTCCATTGGTCTATATCTCTGTTTTGGTACCAGTACCACACACATGTACTCTAGAACATAAAGTATAATAATAAAAAAAAATTAAAAAAAGAAACCAATGAATCCATGAATGGAATATATGATTACTTTCAATTTTGAGCACACATTTTCCAGCCACTCTGTATTGACAGAAATACACCATTTGCATATACTGAATTTGGCATGGTCATATAGCATTAGGTTCATATATTATATGAAAAAACAAGCCTTCTCCCCATTACCTATTACTATCCTGGCCCATGAGAATCTTAAGAACAGCCTCCAGCAGAATGATAATAAATTAACATATTCATAAAAAGAATAGATGAGGTGTTCCCTAGCTCCTGAATCTTTTTAAGTTGACCAATAATTCTTCTAATTATCTAAGGAATGAGCAACATCCTTCTAAAATACTGAGTTTTCTGGGATCTGACCATCATCAAAAGGAACACACAGTTGCACCAATCCCTGAGCACTTAGCATGACTTCAGTCTGAAATGGGAGGACACACCGTACTTAAATTGACCCACTACAAATGGTTCCCCTCCACTCAGCCATTTGCTATTAAAAGAACCAAGCTGTTCTGAAGATAAGCAGGAAGAGGATATTCAAAATGTGTAGGCGGGATATTTTCACAGAGCTTCTCTAAATTCCAAATACCTGAACAAACTGAACCAAATTAAAAACTCAAGTTTTTAACCTGAGTTAATAAAAAACAATGTTCACTTCCTTTTTCAACTACTCATGAACATATTTTTATATAAAAACTTAAATAAAAATCTATAACAAAACCTTTGGTAAGGTTGCTTACAAATGTTTTCAAAACACCATGAAACCAGAAGTTTACATTTCCATTTTTAGATTTTTTTCCTCCAGCTCAAGCTTAACAAAGATATACCTGTTAGTTGCTGTTTTAAAAAATCTATTTTTGTCCCATATAAATTAGTAAGCAGACTAAGCATGATTACTGTTTTGAAATCAGTTTTCAGAAGACCGCACGCCCCCATTGAATTATAAGGCATGTACTGAGTATATCCTATATGCTATCACCACAGAAGTTCAAAAGAGTTATAACTATATAAACCATAGCCCTATGCCTAAGGGCTAAAAATTAGGACAGGAAAGACATGTATATATAAAACAATTACACTCTTCTATGAGGGGTAGAGTCAAAAGAGAGAAGGAAAATTATTGACAAATGCAACCAGCAAGGACCAAAAAGAAGGACACTCAGGAGGGAAGAGAATGAGCAAAGGCTTGAAGATCTGAATAAACATGGTCCATTTATAGGACATTAACGAGGTCAACTGGACCAGATCAAAGGGCTTAGAGACACGATAAGAATTAAAACTGGCTAGGTAGGGCAGGGTCAGAGGTTCCCTGTCCTGACACCTTTGGTTTGCACATAAGGAAGCTAGGCTCAAAGTGGTGAATGAGTCAACAAATTCTTCCTATAAACCTCTTCTCTACTAGGCACTGAGATGCAGAGGTGAATAACAAAATGTCAGTGACCTCAGGGAGTCCACACTGGGGACAGTCAGACAAAAAATACATCAACTATTAAGCTGATCATTTCAGATTATGATCATTTCTATGAAGTAAAAATGCAATAAAAACTGAACTACGGATGGATGAAGGAAACTGCTCAAACTTGGGTCACAGATGGCCTATCCAAAGAAGGGACATTTGAGTTGAGACTTAAACAATGACAAGGAGCCATGCAGGGGAGATGCAGGTAAAAAGCACTGCAAGTAGGAGAAACACTAAGTGCAAAGACAGGGACAAAAACAAGCTCAGCAAGTTTAAGGAACAGAATGAAGGCCATTATGACTGGAACCCATCTGGGAATGGGGTGTGTAGGGGAAAATGAGCTCAGAGAAGCAGAGCCCTATGGACCATGGTGAATAGCTTGGATTTTATTCTAAAGGTAAGGAGAATGAATCTATTAGAGAATCTTTAGCAAGGGAGGGTATTATATAACTTATATTTAATAGGCTATTCTAGGGAGTGTGGAGACAGGGAAGCCTGTTAAGAGTTTTGCAGCATACAAGGCCAGATGCTGGTGGCTTGGACTGAAACTATAGCAGAGCAGAGAGTAAGAAGACATGACATTCAGCATTTATTTTGGAGAGAGAGCCAGAAGCACTTACTGGATTAAATGTGAGTCTTTGGGGAAGGAGAGGAATCCAGGATGAATTCTGGAATTATGGTCTGAGCAACAAACATGGTTGATTTACTGAAACATGGTTCTGTTTAGCGAAATGGAAAGGTTTGGTGGAGGAGCACAGCTGTAGGTAGGGAGTCATTAATAGTTCTCTTTTGCCTATTTCAACTTTGATATGTCCATTAGACAGTCAATGGCATGGATTTAGGAGGAATACAAGTTGAGAACTCATGATGAGATCCATTAATGAAAATAAAACTTTGAAAATTATTAGCATATTGATGATATTCTAAACCATGCTGGGATATCTGCTAGAAAGAGAATTTAGATAAAGAAGATAGAAGGATTTAGCTAGAACCCTAGGGGAGTCCAACACTTAGGGGAAGTCTAGCACAGAAGACTGACAGGGCTAGATGGGAGAAAGTGTACTGTCATGGAAGCTGGGAGGATCAAGCATTTCGTTAAACAAGACAGAGTGGTCAACTGCTCAATATGTTGTTAAGAGTTGAGAAGCTGAAGACAAAGAATGACCACTGGCTTTGGTAAGATATATGAGAGGTGAGGAACTTAAGACAGTTAGTAAAGATAAATTTGAGGAGTTTTGGTGAACAGTAATGTTTCCAGGGTCACAAAGCAAGTTAAAGGCCAAGCAATTTAAAACGTGTCTCTGGATTCCACTTCCTGTGCTATTTTTGTGGCTCTAAGCTACCTCGCATCCTATGGATAATAAAGACCCTCTGAAGAACTTTCAGCAGGAAAGAGGGGTGCAGAAAGAAAGTTATTATAAAATTAATCTGATAGCAGTGTTTGAGATCAATTCAAGACAGAAGCGTCCATAGTAGACAGGTGCAGTGATGAGAGCCTGTATTACTAGACAGCAACAATGGAGAGGAATAGGCCATAGGGACAGCTCCAAAGAACGCACAAGGCCAGGGAAAGTTAGAATGATTCCCAACGAGTGCCACTGATCCCAAGAACCATCCAACAAGATAGGAGAAAATAAAGTGGTGAAATGCAAAGAGGGCTAAGCACTTTTGAAAAATTCTATTATAATGATATGCCACACAATGCCTGTATTCAAAAAGAAGACATAAGTCAGTAGTGGTGGCTCACACCTGTAATCTTAGCACTTTGGGAGGCCAACGGAGGTGGGTCACTTGAGCCCAAGAGTTTAAGGCCAGCCTGGGCAATGTGGCCAAATCCCATCTTCACACACAAACACACACACACACACACACACAAAATGCAAACATCAGTTGAGCGTAGTGGCATGGGCCACCTGAGTCTCAGCTACTCAGGAGGCTGAAGTGAGAGGATCACTTGAGCCCAGGGGGTTGAGACTGCAATAAGCTGAGATTGCACCACTGCACTCCAGTGGGTGTGACAGAGCAACATCCTGTCTCAAATAAAAACATAAAAGTAAATAGGCTGGGCACGGTTGCTCAGGCCTGTAATCCCAGCACTTTGGGAGGCCAAAGCGGACGGATCACAGGGTCAGGAGATCAAGACCATCCTAGCTAACATGGTGAAACCCCATCTCTACTAAAAACACAAAAAATTAGCCAGGCGTGGTGGCAGGTGCCTGTAGTCCCAGCTACTCGGCAGGCTGAGGCAGGAGAATGACGTGAACATGGGAGGAGGAGCTTGCAGTGAGCCGAGATTCTGCCACTGCATTCCAGCCTGGGTGACAGAGCAAGACTCTGTCTCAAAAAAAAAAAAAAAAATGTAAATAAAAGTAAAAATAGGGCATAACAGTTTCTACAGAAGTATCAACTTTGTATATTTTGTCCTTTTCTTTATTATCATATATGATCACTTTTACCATTGCTAATGCTTTGAACAAAATCTAAACTAGTCTTCTTGGCCATCTTTACCATGTAGTCCAACCTGTGCACTAACAAGCTCATGAAGTACACATATGTCTAGTTAGTTTTAATCAAGAATGCCCTCTTTAATTATTCAAGTTTTATTAGGTGACTGCTAAGTAACTAAGGCCAAGTGAAGAAAATATGGCCATAATATAAATCAGTATTTCCAATGAATACCACAATACAAATTTTTATTTAATTCCCTAGAAAGTAAATAATGTAATATCACAATTCAGAATTGAAATTCCTTCCCCAGATCATTTCCATTCAACACTATTTAGGATTTATGCATCTTGTTCCTGCCCTAAAATGATTTATTACCAAAGTCCAAACAGTATCTTATTCCAATGTATTGTGTATCGTTACATACCTTTGGTTAGAGAAAGTAAAGAGAAAAAAAATGCAAAGTTTGGCTGTTGAGCCCTTCATATTCCTAAACTATATCTTTACTGACCTTTTAATTCCAACATGTGAAAAGCACTAGAAAAAGTAGGAGACCTCCTGAGATCACAGCCTCCTGAGAAACTATGCTATTTTCCCCGAAAGAAATACACTGGTACAAGGAAGTGGGAAACAATGAGGGTTATAATATGGGCTTGTAAAAGGTATTTCAACTATTCTTTAGCTTTTGTGATTAGAAAGATGCATTGCTTAATCGTGGAAATGCAACTGAAAGAATGCACAGGCAAAATTTCCAAACAGGTGCTCGGATTGTGTGTGTGTGTGTGTGTGTGTGAGTGTGTGTGTGTTTGTGTGTGTGTCTTAACATGGAGCCCAAAAGGTGATGCAGCACTCTTCCAATATATTATTTAACTAATCCTCATGAAAATATTTCCATCATTGATTTTTATAGGAGTGGAGGCAATCTTGATATTCTCGGCAATCTTCAGGCATATTCCTGATATCATTTAAACTTCTGATGCAGTAAATTGTCTCCAAAAAACTCTGTCAAAATCCACATGACATTGGCTTCAGTACAATGAGAAAATGATGGAAACAGAGTGTACTCTAAAATCACATTAACACAGACTCATTAATCACTGCGTTGCTAACAAATGTTCCCAATTTCAACATGTATTTCAAAGCACAGCTCTACACCCTTCTGTATACATAATTTTCCAAACGATTCACATCTAAATGGCAATGAATTTATACATCCATTAAGATAACAACTGAGGATCCATTTTGAAACAAGTATTCAGACCTAGAGTTTCTCTGGGTGTGAATTCATGAATTCAAAGTCTGTTTCTCGCCTTACTGGTGAGAGCAGCTGAAGCAGGAAGGGATGGTGCCGGCAGTGGTCAAAAGCCGTCCATAACCCCATGTGAAGTCAGTGGCAACCCTCTCCAAGTTTCATATGAGACAAGCAGGCACTGAGGATGACATCAGGGAAGTACAGAGTGTTTTCTATGCCTCCCCAGATGTCCTGGCAGGAGACAGGCTTTTCCCAATCTAAGGGAAAACCAGCCAGGAAATGTGTCTCAGTTGACAGCCCCAGATCACAACTTCTGAGTGGTGATAAAAAGTGACTGTAGGGACACTGAAAGGCCTCTCTGCAATCCTGCTGGGACTGACGGCACCTCGCTTCATCATCCTAATCACAGAAGTCCTAGGGTTAGAATAGAGATGGGGCTCCAAGGTGAGGACATGGTGTGGGGCAAAGGACCTTGGACTTGAACTCAGAAGACCTGGTATCTATTTCTGGCTCTGCCACTTATGAACTGTGTGGCCCTGGATATATCATCCAACATGTCTGATCCTCTATTATGTTATTTATAAACTTAGAAAAAGAGAAACATATATCCTCACTATCATATGGCTTTTGCAAGAACTCAATGAGATTATGTGTGTAAGAGTCATCGGTAAATTAGGAAGGCCTGCAAAAATGGCAATTTCTCACTTTATGGAGGGCCACATCCTTTATACTGTGGGCAACGGGTACTCAGTGAAACTTTTAGATCTTCATAGTAACCTATTAAACGTGACGTTTTAAGAAGATGGGCCTTGCAGTGGAATAAGGAACTGACCACAAACAGAGTAATTTGAGTCAGGAGCACCAGCTAAGAGGCTGTAGTAGACCAGGCATGGTGAAGTAGAACCTTTCTATGGTAGTGGCACTTAAACTCTCCAGTAGGGGGCTTTTGAGGAAGAACATGGATGTTGAATGTTGAGCACAGGGTCAATAATAAATTAGAGATGATTGTTCTCTGAGCTCCTGCTAGAATAAACTCCATCCTCCAACCTCTTGAGCCCTCCACTAGCACTGCAAATTCAACCCCATTATCTTCTTGACCTGCTCCTTCTTCTCTATCTCAAACTCAGATCCCCACTTGCTAATGCAAGACCCCCTTCTCTCCTTGGTTTTCACTTCTTCACAGCTGCTGGAGCGGCTCTTTGCTCTCATGTTGACTTTGGGTCCCTGATTCTCAACCACCCCAGGCCATCAGACTTCAGCTGTCTGAGCAGCTGCAGATCACACAGTCAGATACTTCATTAACACCCTCCCCAGGCTACCACAGTCTCTTCTCCAGGCAGGCTTCCAGCTTCCTTCTGACACTCCCATGCCCATCTCCAAACACGGCTCACCCACAGGCTGTGTTCTGTTTCCCTTTTTTAA
The DNA here is from genome assembly GCF_002776525.5 of Piliocolobus tephrosceles. Taxonomy (NCBI): domain Eukaryota; kingdom Metazoa; phylum Chordata; class Mammalia; order Primates; family Cercopithecidae; genus Piliocolobus; species Piliocolobus tephrosceles. The sequence goes on from NC_045438.1 coordinate 41,870,768, forward strand.
ACTGCAATCCCAGCAAAAGTCACTCAATAGTAGCACCTGGGCCATGATCTCTGACTTCCAGTGAATTCTCTGAGGACCAAGACTATGTCTTGTTCATATTGTATCTACAAGCACTAGCACAGAACCTGACATATAGAATAACTGCAATTGAACACCAATTTCAGTGAATGAAATTGATAATTTGGAAACTCTATAATTCATCTCACCTATAATGGTGCTTTTCTTGGCTTCCGCCTACCCCTCACTACTCCTCTTAGTTATCTTTATTAGATTCTATTTTTCATTCTGTCCCCAAAGCAGGAATATTTCCCAGGATTCTAAACTCAGCTCTCATATTCTCTCTTTGCTCTCTCTCCAGCAGAGAACAGTTCCCACCAGCAAACACAGTAGAATGTCAAGACATTTCAGATATTCATCCTCACTAGGACCTAAATTCAATGCTCCTGCCAACAACCCCACAACTTGCACCCTCCCTCAGAGGGTGAAGCCACACCAAAAAAATTGACTCCAATGAGAAGGAACAAAGGTCAGAGAGGAACTGGACCCTCCCAGTGGAGACAGCTGAGCCTCAAGTGGGACTGACAGGCAAGCCTTTGCCACCAGACAGTCAGCAGTGTGTCCTACATTGATGACAAAGACGCCTCTCTTCTCAGGGATCATTACTTGCCTTTAAAAGTCCAGGTTCTCTGAGGCCTGGGAGCTTTATACCTTTAAAGGCGTTCGGTGTCCTCTCTTTGAGACAGTCTTCCATATCCAAGAGAAAGGTTTGCTTCAGCACTTCATTACAAATGGGGAAAGCTGCCCTACACCTGAGACCATAGCCCAAACCTGCCCATTTGGCCTGCGTAGCTCAGACTCTTCCATCAAGTCCTCAAAGTTCAGCCTACAACTGGGCTCTTCCTAGATTCCTTACATCCATCAATGCCTTGGCACAATTTGAGGCCACAATCACAACTGCAGGTTCCTCACGCCCCTATCTCGACAGAACAGTTGTATAAAATAAAATGTGTCTTCTCCCCAGCAGTTCTGGTCTCTATTAGTGGAATTTCCATTCCTTGAACCACTGGAGTTCAAACGTAAGGCATTTTTGATATCTCTAGTACTCACTTTGGAACAAGCATGAAATGTCATTTTTTTCCCGATACTAGACTCAAGTTTCTTGGGGAAAGAAGTTTTTATCTTATGCTTTATGGTTACAATGCATAGATCCTCTATCATGGTTTTACTGTATGTTTCTGGATCTTCTTAAGCTTGTTCCCTCAGGAGGGAAATAAATGCTTTATTGGACTATGCCATGAGGCCTTATGAATACCTCTCCATTCATATAAAACTAACCTAAACAACAGAAGGAACCAATTTTGGATATGGCCTTACCCAGTTCACACAGGAGTCAGGTTATGATTTTATGGAAAATTAGGCACTTGTGAGCAATTAGTTATTTAAACATCTATAAATCATGATGTCAATAATTTTTAAATGTCCAGTAAAAAACCTAAAAGTTTGGAAAGAGAATTTTTTAAGACAAATTCTGTAGCAAGTGAATTAATTCCAAGAAAAATGAACGTAGACAACTAGAGCAGCCAGTTTTGAGACACAGTAAGAATGGTCCTACACATGTTATTAGAGTATATTCCTGTGTATCCTTTAGTTCTGAAGCAATCAGATAGTGTCATCTAACTTCAGTGAAACTAGAAGAACGCCTTTAAGAAAAATTATTGGACCTGAGTTCTGTCATCTGTATTCGAATATACGGTCTCTGAGGTCCTGCTTTCAGCTGTCAGGATAGTTAGACCTCACAGATCTCCTTCTCTCATAGAAAATATATCTTCTTCCAAGTAAAAAGAGTAGAATAAAATATTTCCACTAAAATGCACTTATCTCTACGTACTATGCCTCCCCAGAGATCTGTGTCTCTCGCTGAGTTCCCAGCCTCATGCTGTATGAAAGTCCTTCCTAAAAGCCACCATTCAACATGAGCTTCTAGTCCTGCTGACTCAAATGATGACATCTTGTTATAGAAATCTGAGTGCCTCACAGTGGATCTACACATCAGTTACTGACAGCCACTGCCAACCTCTATCACAGGAAGATTAAGATAACACAGTTAAAGCTGTAAACACTGCCCTAACTAATTATCAGAGTTTGCTACCATTATCAAGGCTGCAGGAGGACTCTACCCAGAGTCATCACGCTCTCTTCTGACATCATATATATGAGATCAGAGCCTTTCAGCTCCTACGCCGCAGCAGACAAGCTCCAGCGAGCAGAGCTTATCCTTAAGCCACTGTCAATACAATGTGTAATTTTGAGTATAAAGCCCATCCATTTATTAGGCCTCATATTCTTCATCTATAAAATGACTACAGTGAAGTATGAAACATTTTAAAACTTGGATAATCACTAAGAAGAATTCCTAAAGCTAAAGAGTCCTTCAACACCATTAACTCACTGATTACATAGAAAATAAGTAGAAGAGGCAGAGTGCAGTAGCTCATGCTTGTAATCCCAGCACATTGGGAGGCCAAGGTAGGAGGATCACTTGAAGCCAGGAGTTTGAGATCAGCCTGGCCAACACAGCGAGGTCCTGTTTCCATAATAAATAAATAAATAAATAAATAAATAAATAAATAAATAGCCGGGAGTGGCAGTGAGCACCTGTCGTCCTAGCTACTCAGGAGGCCGAGGCAGGAGGATCACTTGAGCTCAGGAGGTCAAGGCTACAATGAGCTATGATCACGCCACTGCACTCCAGCCTGGGTGACAAAGCAAGACCTTGTCTCTATAGAAAAGAGAAAGGAGGGGAGGGGAGGGGAGGGAAAAGAAAGAAAGAATCATACATACCCTCTCAGAATGAGCTTTAGCAATGGGTCATTCCATTGTTCTGACACTGTCAATTAGGAATCTTCCTAATTTTAAGAGTTTCTCTTTATGGTTTACTTAATGCTGGCATAATGTACCTTTAAGAAGGTAAAATTAAGTATCACCTTACCTCAATGTTTTAGGCTGGTTTTTGGTGTTAGCTTCACTTTCCTAAACCCTGCAACTTAACAGGAAGCTTAGTGAAAGGACCACATATTAACCAGGAAACTCCATCAGCTGCACTGACCAAAGCTGATAAACTAACCACCCATACTACATTCAAATAGTCTGATCATCTATAAATAATAAAAGTGTCTCCATAGAAACCAAGTATACAGGGAAATCTGCTCACAGTATGGGATCTGCTTTGACAAAAAGACTTCACTTCAAGCCAAGATTTTGCTCTAACTTAGGTTTACACATCATCATACACGGACAGCATTAGATATCACACCTTTGGAATTTCACAGTACTGAAGACTACAAAAAGCTCTGCACATGGAGAGATAAAGGGGGGAAAAGCTTTGGGAGAAAAGATTTGCATATGTAGTTATAAAAATACCAAAGCAGATTCCATGCTAAGCTCTGCCAAAAACAGAACAATTACTGTTGCCCATCAGCACGCAGCCTTGAAATTATATTCTCTTTTCTAAGCAGAAGCAGTCATCAGATTATCAAAATGAGGTTATCCTGACTCAATTCAAACAGTTTTTATACGGAATAAGCACAATGCAATCAACAGACAAGCAGCTATTTCCTTCCCACACAAACTATAATCTTTTGTGAAATATATTTTTAATGAAGAATACATAACCCTCCTACATGTTTACTTCTGCCCTCATACTCCTCCACATACAAGCACACATACATTCTAAAGAAAGGGAGAAGGATTTTATAGCTTCTAACAACATCCCTTACAATGTAAGGCAAAGAAGAGAAGCATCTGAACTAACCGTCAAATGTAACTTTTTCATATAGTGTGATGCTTATGAAAGTAAAGCTCATCTCCAGTGGCTCCTCAGGAAAAGTACAATGAAATAGACATAAACAATGGATCTCACCAATATTTTAATAATTTATTTCTAATTAGATGCATTATGAAGGCTTAATTCATTCAACTACTAATGACTCAAAACTCACAGAGCTCTGAGTTTAATCTTTCGCAAATTTCAAATTATAAATTTCTTGTCATGAGTCATCCTGCTATTCAAGAAGCAAGTTTTCAACAGGAAGGTTTTTCTTTTTTGTAGGTAATGTTTATAGTGACAGTCATTTTTCTTTCTCCTTCAATCCCTTGAATTTTAAATGTCTAAAATTGAAACAATATGACTTGACGTGTGAAACATTTTTACCATTAGGATAGCTGATTTGAAATGAGGCTATAAAAATAATTATGAATGTTCATGCCCACTTAACAGAATTGTAAAACAGATCAAAGTTTTAAAATCTCTTTTTCCACTAGGGTTTTTTATCCTACACACAATATCTGTTTGAGGGTACTGGATCCTGGAATGCATCTCATAATTCGCTTCCTAGGAGGGACACCATTAAGAAATTAATTACAGTGACAAGCAGCCTTGGTAATCTCTTACATTAAGGGAATGTAAGAGATTCCTTTGTTCTGGACAAAGAAAAAGGAATAAAACTTGGTAAGCCAAATCAATAAGTGTCTTTAAAAAAAAAATAGCCTTAAAAGATCAGCAAATCAATGTTGCCTAAATGTGTGAACGATGCAATCCTATTACACTAAAAGGAGTGTTTCAGTTTTGCCTAATTGCCATTTTAAAAAAACAAAAACAAAATGATCGCTGAAAGGGTAGACTAAACAAACATGGACAAACTAGTGTCGTTTCATTCACACCTAAACTACACCTCATCAGAAGAGAACCTTGTCTCCTTAATTCAGCAAAAGCTCAAGAATTACTTTTGCAAACAAAGTAGCATAGGGGAAGGATAGAGACAGGAAGAGAAAGAACGGGAAGAGAAAGAAAAGAAGGAGTTAGGAAGACAGACTAGGAAAAAAGTTTGGGAGATGGACACCGTTATCCAAAAGCAAATGTAGCTGCTGTAGCTGATGACTAAATCTCACTACATCCAGTTCAGGAATCTTATTCACACGTGTGTAAGAAAGGGGTAGGGAGAGGCAAGACAATGAGAAAACATTTTGTGCATTCAGTTATAAAGCATTTTCACACAAATACACTGCTCTGCTCCCCAAAGCATGCTGATAAGAGGTGCAGGTTAACTTTAAAAATCACCTCCAGATAGATATCCAAGCATATAGAGATTAAAAACAACCCTAAATTCCTACATAGCACCAGGAATGCTGGCACACCTTTAAATTCAAAACCTCTGTTTTTATACAGGATTGTAATTGTCCAGTTGCTCATGGACCAGTCTCACTGATTTGGAAAACAAAATCTTAACTAATTGAAGAAAACTCGGTGCCTTCTCCAGTCAACCCCATGGAGTTACTCTGCGCAGCCCATGGCAAGGTTCTGACCGCTGGCTTCCTTAGGTCCAGGAAATGCACCTTTCCCCACACACAGCCACGGAGGAGGGCTAAGAAACAAACTGAGCCAGAATTGCTGCTGTTCACAAAAGGAATTCCCCCTCCCTTCCCCTCCTTCTCCCTCCCCTTTCTTCTCTCGTCCCTCCCCCATCATCGCTGGAGAATAATATCACTCTGCTACCTGCCTTGAGCAACACCGTGAGCCCCTGTCTTCAAGCATTCAGGGAATTTAACAGCCTGGAAATTCCTGTTGTCCATTCGCTGAGGTCACAGATAAAGCTAAACAACAAGCCGTGGTTCCCATCAATCATAAGTCACTCACTGATAGAATGTATGGTAGGAGACCTGATGGAAGCGAGTCACCAGAGAAAATACCCACTGATGACGCATATCCAGGCATAAAAATAGTTACAGGGCCCTCAAAGGGATTATTCAACAGCCTACATTTAGACTTTCTTACAAGAGACCTGAAGTCAACGTGCTGCAGTTAAGTGGCTGGAGAGTTGAAGTTTAAGCTTCCTCAACAGACTTAACCACAAAAAGCTGTTTTAAATAAGCTCCCACAATAACAAGCTGTTTAGTAAATTTGAACACAACTTTATAAGCCCTAAACAGTACCACCAACTATCTTATAAAATGCCACATAATCTTCTATTTTATTCACTTTCTCCTTCAAATGATTTCTCTTCTTTAACTCATAGTCCCCAAGTAGTAATATTTAATCAGTCCAAAGAAATACAGCCTTAGTTGCTTTCCAAATAAACTTTAGGAAAACAACACAAATTGCTTTCTGCATCTAGATCTTTATAAAACATGCTTTTCAGTAAAGCTTAATTACAAATTTCACCAAAAAAACCTGACATTTTGCCCACTGTATTTGCAGTTATCTTTTTCATGAATTGGTTTGGTCATTTACAGAAATAATTACCACATGTATTACATACACCTACTAAATATGGTATCTTATACAAAGTAGGCATTATTATTGTTTGACAAAAGAGTGAATGAATGGATGCATCAATCAATGAAATCTTATGTGCAAGTATTTTAATTGAGCAAATGACAAGTAAGATGTTAACTAAGATTGAAATTCTGTTTTTTTTTTTTTAATTTTATGAGGAGGGAAATAACTTTTTACACGTATAACCGTTTTAATAGTTTTCAAATCATCTGTTCTGTTTTCCTCCCACTCAAACATATGCATGGCTACCCTGCAAGCAGGTCGTTCACAGAACTTTCATATTAGAAAATGCTGGATTTTGGTACATTTTTATATTTGAATATCTAAAAATGCTCCCTTCCCAGTTTGCCTTAAACAAATGTGCTGACACAATGAACAATGAAGGCAACTGGCTATGACAGAACCAAAAATTCTGCCTCAGAACTTGAACACTTCCGACTTGTAACACCCTATTTGTTAGTCTATTATAAATCCTTTCCTAATTGTGGACAGGTTTCCATTGTTACCCAGTTAATTATTAGCCATAGAAATTTATCTGTGATAGAATTTATCTCAGTGCTTAATGTTATTAACGATCTTGCCCACACAAATGGCAAAAACCTGTTAACAACACTGCTGTAACTTTTGATAAAACATGTTTAGGGCTTTACTCTGGAGGGTAGCTCTCCAGTGAACAAGTAGTTAATAAGATGACATTTCTCTTCCTGTCCTGGTAGACTCTACATCATTTTCCTCAAGAATTATAACACTGCTATAAATACAGGTGCAACATATTTTTAGTACTAAGATTTCACAAAGCATTCACGTTTCTCTCCTGTGCATATGTGTCAACAGTATGTGGCCTAGTTTAAAGAACCTAAATGGAAATGTTCACCGGTGCCCTCTAGTTGATCATTGCGAAAGCAATTTTGAAGAAGTACACGTGTACCTCCATCACTCCACTCATAAATATTGCAAAGTTCCCAATCAACATTCAGCCCTTAATTCCTGACGTAAAATGTGAAATAAAAAATGAAATTTAGAAACTGTTTTATTTCATAAGGTTTCATTATGCATTTTTTTGGAAAATGAACAATAAAGAAAAACTTTGAGAAACAGAAAAAAAAAAAAAAACCTAAAAGATAAGAAGAGACATATTCCTATTTGCCAAAGAAGAAAAAAATGTATTAATATTAAGTCGGAAACCAAAAATGTTTCACTAATTTTACAAAAGGATAGTTCAAAATCAGCCAAGGCACCCTGAAATGATCATGTTTCACCCTGCTACATACATTTGACAGCTTTCGGTCATGGTGGTCGATGCTGGTCAAGTTTGAACTGAGGATCCTCAGATAATTTTAAAACAGTACCAATATCCAAAGGAGACAGTATTCCAAATTGCACTGACATATTAACTGTCAAACCAGAGATCACTGATTGAATCCCACAAGAGGTTATTTCCATCAGCACTCCTAGTTTTAGTAATTCCAGGCCTGTTAAATTTACTATCAGCAGAACAATTGTTTTTTGTTAAGAGAAAATGAAACTTCCTTACCCTAGATTGGAAACTATGCTATCACTATAGTTATTTAAATCTGTGAGATCATTTCCTACATTGTCTCCTCCAATGAAGAGGTTAAACAAATCATTGCTTAAAATTTAAAAATGCAAAAATAAATTTCAGAGAGTATGTGCTTTTTGGTTTCTGAAATATCAAACAAGGTAATCACCTGGTCACTAAATTTAGCACCACATTATTTAATTATCTGGAAAGAACTGGGGGAAGGGGAGGATATAGCAAAACAGCAATGCAGCAAAAAAAAAAAAAAAAAAAAAAAAAAAAAATTACTCTTTCAAATTAGTCTCTCTGTCAGTAGTAAAGTACCATGACAATAAATCATTTTACATGTTTTAACTATATTCAAAAAATGGGGAAATACATCCCTAGTTCACTATCCTATGCCCAGTCAAGGACAGATGCCTCACATTTAGACTATAAAGTCAGTTTTCTCCTTTAGTCTCAGTATTATGATGGGATTCTGTTTTATTTTGTTTTATTGTTCTTTTTGAGATACTTACTCCGTTACCCAGGCTGCAGTGCGGTGGTGTGACCACAACTCACTGGGACCACAGGTGCATGCCATGTAAAGATGGGGTCTCGCTACATTGCCAGGGCTGATTTCAAACACCTGGGCTCAAGCAATCCTCCTACCCTGGCCTCTGAAAATGCAGGATTTATCAATATGAGTCGCAGTGCCCAGCCACGGATTCTGTTTTATTTTTAATTTTAAAAAGTTATATCCTTAAATTTTCTCATTGTTTAATAGTGACATTTTTCATTTAGTAAATAAGATTGCTTCCAAAATATTTCATGGGCTCAATGAAGTCATTATCTTCATTTTTTCCCCACCCTGTAATGCACCTACAAGAGTACATGCACACACACATATTCAACCTTTCCCTTATGCCTGATCTCCTTTGATGAAGTCAAACATTTAAAGAACCCAAGGTGTATTCAAGACAGTCATCCGTAACTCCTCCTTAAACCTCAACTCCCATGTCTAATCACCAAGCCATGACAATTTTACCAAGGTACCTCTGTTTCTTGTCTGTCTTCTCTCTAATTCCACTGCCGTGACCTTAGTTTTACCCTTCAACACAGTGCTTCTCTCAGGGAAATAAAATAACTATCCTTAGTTCTCCCTCTTCTCCCAAACTATGCTCTACATGACCAAAAGTGAGTTGTAGAAAATATAACTGACTATACTACTCATTCCATCAAAACCCTTCAATGGCTCCTAGTTGTATCATACAAATTCTTGTATCAGAGATCACTCTACATTATAATTTTTCATTTATGTGTTTGAACTTTCTATTTGATTTTGACCTCCTTAACGTCACAGACTGTGTTATACTTATTACTGCATCTCCATTTCTCAGCAGAGTACCTGGCACTTTTGTTGAACGAAAGTGGACTGAATGACAGGACACTGCATTGACACTTTAAACTCCTGATGTGGCCATGCATGGTGGCTCACATCTGTAATTCCAGCATTTTGAGAGACTGTGGCAGGAGGATCTCTTGAGTCCAGGAGATGGAGACCAGCCTGGGCAACAAAGCAAGACCCTGTATCTACAAAATATTAGCTGGGTGTAGTGGCAAGCGCCTGTAGCCCTTGGGAGGCTGAGGTGGTAGGATCACTTAAGGAATTCAACATTATAGTGAGCTGTGATGATGCCACTGCACTCCAGGCTGAGCAACAGAGCAAAGCCCTATCTCAAAACAAACAAAGAAACAAACAAACAAAACTCCTGATGTGGTCTAACTAGATTGAATAAAAAGAAGGCGTGGCAGGGCAATTCTCTTTGAAAGCAAAGCAAACTGACTTCAACAATAGTCTTCTCATATCTTAGGCAATTATACAACCTCTCTGAACCTTAGTTTCCCAAGCCACAAAATGGTGTTATGGCAAATGGAATAGCACACACTGTGTGCCTGCTACAATAGCTGGCACCTATTGAGAAGGTGCTCAATAAATGGCAGCTATGATTATGTTTTAGTGATTTCTGCTGTGCAATTATACATACATTTATCAGACATCAAAATGACCTATTTTGGTGCTGTCCACTAGACAGGTATCTATATATCTATGCTGTCTAATACTGTAGCCGCTGGCCATAAGTGGCTCCTGACACTTGAAATGTGGCTAGTATAACTGAGAAACTGATTTTTCAATTTTAATTACTTTAAATTTAGATAACCACATGAAACTGGGTGGCACTGGGCAGCACAGACCAAATTAGCTCTGACATCAATGGAGCCCCCTTTAAACGTCTATCATTTCCCCTTCCCTAAAATCAGTCTTGTTTACAAGGATTCAAGTGCCAGTGTTAATTAGGGTCTCTGTCTTCATTTTTGCTAATTCAACACTGCCTGCTCTGTTAAAGAAATCAGACCTAAATGCCTATATTTTTCACTCCCTTTGCAAATTAACTCTAACGCTAGTAGAAGAGGCTCTACATCAGTAAAACAACCCATTCTATTTCAGAAATCTATCCATGGAAGTGTGAGAAGATCCGATAACAGAGTTCCATAGAGAATCTTCCTCTAACAAGCTCCTCCAAAACTTTGTATCTTTACAAAGTTAACACAGTTCAGCTTTCATTGCGTGTTCTTCTTTACATATTCGTGCACTTGCTCTGAACTCCTTATAACACTCTAAATTCATTAAAGGTAGAAACGGTTTTGCTTCATTTCCTTGTACATATGTTGAAAGAATTACTATCAAAGAAACGAATGAAGAATACAGTCCACAGAATAGAACCCCCAGCACAACACAGAGAGATGGATCAGAGTGGCGAGTGCACAGGATCTGGACCAAAAGAGCTTACTCCAAATCTCAGCTCTGCCGTTAACATTCGATGAGGTTTGGAAAAATCACCTGACCTCCTATCTGCCAAATAATCATAATACTAACTGCAACTCCTAAATATTCTATTAATATAATAATCTAATGAGATAAATCAGACATATAAATATTAGCGCAAATAGTGTAACTGAGAAAGTAATAAAAAAAAAACCACTTAAATCTCTACCTAGTATATTACTACAGATATGTCCCATAAATATGAAAAACACCGGGAATATGTCTTGACAATCTGGATAAATGTCTACAGGGAAAGATCAATTTTAAAATAATTATAAGGATGATTACACTTCCATTTGTAAACTGTAATATTAGTCATGACTTGTGGTGTACAGTCTTTATCTGACATCGAGGTCATTGAATGTTGAAATATGCTTTCGTATATATGGTCTGTCTCCTTAATCATACCTGTGCTCTATGGATAGGGTCTGCAGTCTTCAAAATATTTGGTAAAACTAGTTCACTTTTGTTGTTTGCTTTTCAGTTCACAAAGTACTTTCACTTATATGCTTAAAGTTCTCTTCGGGACAACTGCAAGAGATGCTTAGGATTTTATTATTTTCACTTTGCAGAAAAGTAAAGTAATAACAGTATCAGTAGGTAAAACCATCAGGTTAGTAACTGGAAGTCTAGAACTCCTATTCTTGTACTCAAGGAATTTCCTACTGTTTCCCATTTCCAAAGGAGAACCCAGATTGTGTTCTTGTGTTCCCACATTAAGAATTTTAGCAAAATACTAGGTATTACACTGTACATCTATCTCATCATACATATATATGTTTACACATAATTTAATATTGATTAATATTAATATATAATTTAATAATTTTAAAAAGTGCTCTCATCCACACTCACTTAGCAGATCCTTACAGAGTAGGTATGCCAGGTAGTACAATCACCATTTATAGATAAGGAAATTGGGTTTTGGAGAGATCTCAACTCCTGACAGTGTCTTTGCAGGGTTGTGGAGATGAATGATCTGTGCACCCGGGCTATGGATCTAGATCTACTATCACCGAGTTGAGTAACTTCAAATAAGTCACCCAGCCTTCCTGGACCTCGCCCTCCTTCTGTGTAAAATGAGAGACTTTGAGTCACTCACAGATACCACCTAGCTATTAAAACTCTATTATTCTGCAATTCAGCTAATTCGGCAACATCGCTGAGACACAGCCCCCGATGGTCTAAGTCCTTGCTGGTTCTTTGTCCTCTCTCAAACACTGTAATGCCTCTTACGATATCTGTTTCTCCATGATCAAAAAACTGGACTTCATTAAGGAGTTCATTCTGTCTGTTTGTTTATCTTTATAGAGCCTTAGGCCCTGTTTATGTCCCGTTTATTCTTTGATCCTTTAGCTATGTCCAGCCAGTAAAAACATTCCCTAGAAGAAGGGCTAGCCGAGACAGACACATGTAGGCACAGGGGTCCCAGGGAAAAGGGTGTGCCCTCACTTGACCTGGCCTCACTGTGCTGCCTACCACACTTTCACTTTGGGGATAGGACATGCTTGTCTGTGTTGATGGGTTTTGATATCTTTTACATTTTTATTTTTTTAAAGAAATAGTACAAAACCCAAGGGTGATAGGAAAGACAGGTTCTTGCACACAGGTCCAGGAACTGGGTCCCAACAGATTTAAAACAATGTAAGTGGCCAACTAAGAAGATTTCCACCATAAAGAGGGGCAAGTCCAAAAGAAGTCATGTCTAAGGCACCTGGCTAAAAGTAGGGACTCGTGCACAAATCCACACATACCCTCTGCTGGCATGGATAAAGCTCTTCCCACATCCTGGCCGAGGTGCCAGAGAAATAAGCAACCTGACTCCCCAAGAGTCTTTGGAGCCTGGCAGTAACCTGAGCTGCTCTAGGTTATTTTTGCTGATGGCCAGTGGTTCTTAAAGGGACTGTGTTCTAAGTACACACGTCCAGACACGGGATGCAAACTAATGACAAGACAGAAGTGATCGACCTACCTTCATTAAATGAAGTCCATAAACGCATATAATAAATAAACGAGAAGATATGTGAGCAAATATTTTAATGACCTTTCAAAGGGATCAATCATATATCCTGTGATATAACATCAATGGCTTAATACAAGGCAATACTGAACAACACAGAATTCTATTGGTGTAAAATTTAAACAGACAGCAGGCATTTCCCCCAAGGCTCTGTCCTCAGTGCAAAGCTCCTACTTAAGAGAATGGGGAGTTGAGATTACAGATGGAAATGACTTCCAGGACTGAGCTCTACAGTTATCATCCCACTTAAATGCTCGCTACAACTCTTAAAAGTATAATCTTTTCAAAAAACCAACTCCTGGATTCATTGATTTTTTGGAGGGTTTTTTGTATCTCTATCTCCTTCAGTTCTGCTCTGATCTTAGTTATTTCTTGCCTTCTGCTAGCTTTTGAATGTGTTTGCTCTTGCTTCTCTAGTTCTTTTAATTGTGATGTTAGAGTGTCCATTTTAGATCTTTCCAGCTTTCTCTTGTGGGCATTTAGTGCTATAAGTTTCCCTCTACACACTGCTTTAAATGTGTCCCAGAGATTCTGGTATGTTGTATCTTTGTTCTCATTGGTTTCAAAGAACATCTTTATTTCTGCCTTCATTTCATTATGTACCCAGTAGTCATTCAGGAGCAGGTTATTGGTTTTGATTGAGTTTCTTAATCCTGAGTTCTAGTTTGATTGCACTGTGGTCTGATAGACAGTTCATTATAATTTCTGTTCTTGTACATTTGCTGAGGAGTGCTTTACTTCCAATTATGTGGTCAATTTTGGAATATTCATACAGCCAACAGACACATGAAAACATGCTCATCATCACTGGCCATCAGAGAAATGCAAATCAAATCCACGATGAGATACCGTCTCACACCAGTTAGAATGGCAATCATTAAAAAGTCAGGAAACAACAGGTGCTGGAGAGGATGTAGAGAAATAGGAACACTTTTACACTGCTGGTGGGATTGTAAACTAGTTCAACCATTATGGAAAACAGTATGGCGATTCCTCAAGGATCTAGAACTAGAAGTACCATATGACCCAGCCATCCCATTACTGGGTACATACCCAAAGGATTATAAATCATGCTGCTATAAAGACACATGCACACATATGTTTATTGCGGCACTATTCACAATAGCAAAGACTTGGAATCAACCACTGTCCATCAGTGACAGACTGGATTAAGAAAATGTGGCACATATACACCATGGAATACTATGCAGCCATAAAAAAGGATGAGTTTGTGTCCTTTGTAGGGACATGGATGCAGCTAGAAACCATCTTTCTCAGCAAACTATCACAAGAACAGAAAACCAAACACCGCATGTTCTCACTCATGGGGGGAACTGAACAATGAGATCACCTGGACTCGGGAAGGGGAACATCACACACCGGGGCCTATCATGGGGAGGGGGGAGGGGGGAGGGGGGAGGGATTGCATTGGGAGTTATACCTGATGTAAATGACGAGTTGATGGGTGCTGACGAGTTGATGGGTGCTGACGAGTTGATGGGTGCAGCACACCAACATGGCACAAGTATACATATGTAACAAATCTGCACGTTATGCACATGTACCCTAGAACTTAAAGTATAATAATAATAATAATAAAGTATAATCATTCCATCGTACCAAAAAGGAAAGTGGAGTTCAGTGAGGCTTCGTAACATCTGCAAAAGTTACATGAAAGGCGAGTGTAAGCCCCTTCCAATAATGTCTATGGGAAAGGTGAAGATTCCGAAAGCAAACATCCCATTCAAGAAATCATTAGTCCTTTCATTCTCTATCCCATATCCCTATATTAGCCAGGCAGGAACTGGAAAGTGGGACCTGGAGTCACAAACACCCAGGTTTGTAAACCTTTTCCACCACAAACTTGCTGGGTGACATTGGGCAAGGTGGATACAATCCTTGAGCCTCAGTGGGAATAACAGTAGTACCTACATGGTCAGGTTGTTTAGAGAGTAAATGAGGTCATGTGTGTAATATATTTGGAATGGTGCCTAGCACAAAGACACCCCACAGTAAAACAATTGCTCTTATCAGTTGTATTAGTATTCCTAATTCGGTAAGTGTGCAATTCAATTTGCCTTGAAAAATTTGATAATCTATAATCATAAGAAAAATAATGTAACAGCTAATTATCAAGCAGGTACTGTACAGATACCATCTCTGGTGATCACAATTTTGTCAGGCAAGTGATGTGACTCCCCTTTGCAGATGAGGGAACTGAAATTTACAAAGGTTTAGTATCTTGCCCAAATTACAATTAGCAAGTGACAGGAGAGGGACTTTAATTTAGGTCTGACTTCAAAGCCTATACTCCTTTCTCTCAATCGAGAAATAGCCGGAGAAATGGCATGAATGTTCTATCCAGTTCTATTCTACAACTTGTTAACTCTGCCCTAAGGTCAGTGTGCAACCTTTCTAACCTGTTTCACCTGCATTTTTCGGGGGGAGGGAAGCCTAATCTCTGCAGCATGTTATCCATCCATTATTGGTTTACAGGTAATTCTACAGAGAATGATAAAGTTCTCTGTATCCCTATTTAAAATATATTATTGTAAGGGTTCATTTCTGAGCCATGGCTCTTCAGAAATCCACAAGTCCTGTATTACATAATCATGACAAAGACACACAAATGCGTAAAATCTTATAGTTCATAAAGCATCTTCACAAACATCCACTCACTCAATCATCTTAACAACTCAGCAAGGTAGCTATGTGCCTGTTTCTCAGATGATGAAACTGAAGCACAAGTTAAGTCTATTGCTTATAGTCATATAATCAATAAATAGTACAGTTGCCATTTTAATAGCTGGGTTTTGTGATATCACATCTGTGTTCCATCCATTGCGTTATGTTCAGCTCAGTAAAAATATCAGCATCTTTCTAGTGTGATCTGCTATACTCTATAATATATCAAGGGATGACATATTACTAGCCTCCCTTTCTGTCTTTCAGGTACTATCCTTTACTTGTGGTGTATAATATAGTTTTAATTAATTTCAACATTTTTTCCTAACATAGCATAATACCTACTGAAGAAAACCAAGTCAACAGATTAACTTCCCAAAGCTTGACTGCTCAAGAGCACAGGGGCCATATCTTACTCATCAAATTATATTTGATACACAGTTTCTACCCATAAACTTAGTAGCACTTAAAAGTAGATGATCCATAAATTAAATTGAATAAAGCTCAAGACAACTGTAACTTTATAAAACCATATGTCTCTATTTTACATAACAATTTTTAAGAACTTTAAGATACTTTTAACAGTGAATTTGACAACAGAAGCTATGTTTCAGGATCACATTTATTGAGTCTCCAGCATGTCTTGCCGTGCTCGAAGTGCTTTACATTTACTACTTTATTTCTGGAAAACAATTCTATGGGAAGGCACTAATTTTTTTTATTTTACAGATGAGGAAACTAAATCAAGTTAACTTAGGGTATAGAGCTAGTTAGTGGTAGAGCAGTCATTTGAACGCAGGGTCTACGGCATCCACAGCATGTGTTCAGAACTACTCTACTACACTGTCCCCACTGACAATATGCCGACACTGTCCTCAGACCTTAATTCATCTTCACAACAACCCTGGGAGCAGTAGAAAATCATCTTGGAGATTGAAAGTCGCCTTGATAATTCACTGGCACGAATTGGTATTCAGGAGAAAAACTAAGTAATCCAATTTGATTGTTTATAACAGTCCTGCTCCATGACCAAAATTATCACAAGTAGCACATCCATCACATTACAATTTTAGAAGTTGTTGGGAAAATAAAACTTAGAGCTACATTTTAATGTTAACACTTGAAGTTTAAATGTATAGACCATTTACCTCTTCTTGAACAGTATCTTGGTATGTTTTCTGTGCCGTCTTGTACACTTTACATTGTTTTTTGTTTGTAATCTTACAGTTGTGACTCTATCTAGCATTCACTGAAATTTTGTTTTTTTAAAACAATAAAAATCTGGTAGAAATGTTTTTTTCAGGACTTAAATTCTTGTTTCTTTTCTTGCTTTCATCTTATTTTATCATTTTTTTTTCTTTTGTAGTTTCCCTTTCTTGTTATTTGCTTTGTTTCCTGGTCAAATGATGTAGGACGGTATACATAGCAATCTTCCAAAACTAGATGCTTAACGGCAGTTTCCTCAAAATTGAGTCTGTGGACCATCCACATCATTATCTCCAGGGCTGGGGCTCCAAATCTACATTTTTCAGCAAGTTGCCAAGGTGAATTCTCTACATATTGGTATAAATCATAAGATTTTCAGTCTGCTGATTCCTGTAAGTCGTTCTTCCATTGAAGCCTTTTTCATCTAGCAGTGTGTATGTGCTAATTTTATAAAAACATAAACTTCACTCTCTAGACTTCAGCTGAGAGTGTCACACAATATGGGGCATTTTATGTACTAAATTTAAACCAAAGACTTTAACATACTTTATTATTTATTTCAATATGTAGCAGCCAGGAAACACAACTAGAGAATAAAGAGTGGATCAAACCAGGCCTCCAAAGATAATGAATGGCTTAAGAAATGCACCCAACCTGTTTCATTTGAGTTGACCAAAGCAATAGATTTTTATTTTTGGTGTTTCATTTTCAAATAAAACCTGACTATTTGGATCCCTCAATTAACCTTCATTATTAAAAACTACCTTATTGAGCCAACTAATGGCCAACGTTAGAGAAAAATGTTCAAATAAAACTTCATCGGAAGTTTTCATTTAACAGAAAGTATTTAGTTACTAACAATGCAAAAGATAAGCTAAAACTTAGAGTGTGACCTTTTTTGAGATGTCACTTGCTGAAATGTTTCATTATTACCCATAAAACCTGACAGGAAATTCAGATTACTATATGTGGGTCTCTAAGACAGGCTAATATATTCAATTGTGTCTCATCACCTACCTTCCTAACCTTCACACTTAGTGTTTGTTCTTCAACCTTATGGAGACACCCAATTCCTCAATTCCAGCAGTTCACCATCTTCCTCTTCCTCCTGCTCTGGTTTTCTTTCACTATTGTCTCTGAATCCCACTGTGAACCACTTCACCCTTTGTCTTGCCAGCATCCCAACTCATCTGACACTCTTGCCCTTCATACCCATCCTAAAAACCACTCAATTTGGTTCACTGGTTTTTCTGTTCCTGTGTAATCCAGAGGTGCTGAGAAAAGGTACCAATTTCACAGGCTGAGCTACTTCTGCAGAGCCCTCTGAATGTCGGCCTTCTTATTCCAGGATGCTCTGCTCAGCACTCTCTGCCATTTCCTCCAGAGACAATTCCAAGTGTTCCCCATTTTTGTCAATATTATCCAGTTTTTCCAGATAAACAAATTAGCCTTTCACTTCAAAAAAGAAAAAAAAAAATGAAATAATGAATCTTTTTTCAAAGAAAATTATATTTGATGCACAGTTCCCACCCATAAACTTAGTAGCATACCTCCTCCTGCCCCAATCAGTCCTTTCTAGAGCTCAAAGCACTCTAGCTGCTCCAGGATTCTGCTCGATTATCATCTTTCTTTTATGTCATCTACATTTCCCTTTCCAATGGCTCTACTTGGTCAGCACATATAAACAGGTTCACACTGATGCAGAAATGCTTTCTGGGTCCTATGTCTTATCCTATCATCTCACTCCTCCTACACACAGCCACGCTTTCTTGAAGTACAGAGTATGACTATATTGTTCTCTTCTCTACCTCCACAAACATAGTTTCAGATAGGCCCTTAATAGTTATTCTCATTGTTTCAATATTGATGCTGAAAATAGAGAAAGCCCAATAGAAAGGTGGAAAACATAGTTCAGCAGCCACTTTATAAAAAGAGAATATCCAAAAAAAAAAAAAAAATAGGAAAAGGGGCTCAATTTTGTTAACCACCGAAGAAATAAAAATTAAAACTACAAGGGTACACCACTACATAGCCATCAGATGGCCAAAATGCAAAAGATGAAACTACCACAGCAGGTTGAGGACAGTTAGGACCCTCACGCATAAAAACGCACGTGGTAATAACTACTAAAGCGGAATTCATGCAAGCCCCATGATCCAGAGACTCCACCCCTAGGGCTGCACCTGCAGAGATGTACCATATTATTCATAGAAGCACTATTTGTAAGCGCCAAAACCAAAAGTAATCCAAGTTTACCAATGGTAGAATGAACAGATTATAGCACATTCATATGATGGAATTCAACACAGTAATGAGAATGGATGATTGTTACATGCGACAATTAACATTAACAAATCTCACTGACATACCATGGAGTGAAATAAGTCAGACACACACACACAAAGCAGAGCACATGATTCCATATATAAAGGACAAAAGCAGGCAAAAGTAATAGATATGGTGTTAAAAGTTAGGACAGCAGTTACCCTTGGGTTCTAACATAACTGGAAACGGGCAAGAGATGTGCTCTTAGAATGCTGATAATGTTCAAATGGTGAAAATCCATCAAACTGTCTACATCCTTTTCTGTATATACATTATATTACGCAATTTTAAAATCTGGATATATTGATTCATCATTGAGCCACTTCTTATTCAAAACACTCTTGACTTCCTTTTCTGTCTCACTCTATAGATGCTAAGATCCTGAGGCCAGGGACTAATCCTTGTCTATCTCAGCTTCCCTACTTCCTACACAGAGCTTAGTACACACCTGCTCTCAACAAATGATTCTGGATGAGTGAACAAGCATGGCACCTCAGCCCCACTGATTTTGTTCTCTTTTATGCTCTTGACGCTGAAGTCTGCATTTTCAGCCTCTTCCCTGGGCTCTAGGTCTTGATATCTGCCTATAGACACTGCAGTGATAACAATCTGCCCTTTATTTGGAACTGGCTTTGAGTCAGGAGCTTTACCTATCACAAACAACCTGCACGTTAGTAATTATTCTCCCCACTTTACAGACCAGGAAATCAAGGATCCCCAGAGGTTTACCTAAGAATGCACGGGCGAATTACTTTGGAGAAGTAAAATTGAAACCCAAGTCTTTCGTATCCCAAAGCCAAGGATCTTTCCACAGACCACACATGACCACAGATACAACATATCTAAAATGTAGGTCACACAGGCCACGCGCAGTGGCTCACGCCTGTAATCCCAGTATTTTGGGAGGCCAAGGCGAGTGAATCACCTGAAGTCAGGAGTTCAAGACCAGCCTGGCCAACATGGCAAAACTCTGTCTCTACTAAAATTACAAAAGTTAGCCAGGTGTAGTGGTGTGCACCTGTCTTCCCAGCTTACTCAGGAGGCTGAGGCAGGAGAATCACTTGAACTCAGGAGGTGGAGGTTGCAGTGAGGTCGCACTACTGCACTCCAGCCTGGGCAACAGAGCAAAACTTCATCTGAATAAATAAATTAAAATTAAAAATGAAATGTAGGTCACTACTTTTCTCAAAGGCCTGCTCATCTTCCTTATCCTGAGCAATATCGTCACTACCCAACTTGTCACCCAAGCTGCAAGTCCTGGGAATTGCCTTCAATTTCCCTCACCCTTCACACTGACTCAGCCACTAAGTACTGTGTGCTAAGCTTGACAGTCCATCCTGTGCTTACTATTCTAAATATCGCAGCATTAATTCAGGCTTTCATTTTTTTTTCTCTTGAATATTACTATAATTGTCTGCACACTATGTCTCCCAAGTCCAGGCTTGATTTCCTCCCAAATCCATTCTTGTGATGCTGCTTGAGAGATCTTTGTAAAATGCTAATCAGAGTATGTCCCCCGCTCTTGCCTACAGGACAAAGTTCAAAGGTAGCAGCATGGCATACTCTCCTTGACCTGGTCATGGCCAAGCTCTCCATATCCTTCCCTTGTGACTCTACTCCTCCTCCTCCCACCTTGTAATCCTGCCATGTGAAATGCACCTCTTTGTTTCCATGTCTCCGGATCCTCTTTTGCTAAGGCTTTATCTTCCTGGAATGCCCTTTCCCATGATGTCTACCAGGCAAATTCCCACCCATCCTGCAAGAGGCAGCTCAAGCACTTAGTCCTCTGTCAAGCCTCTCAAGTAAAGCTGCTGCATTACTTTCATGTCACAGCTAAGCTTTGTGCATCCTTCTCTTACAGCCCTTTCATAATGTATTGCAGTTTTTACAGACTGCAGCCTTCAGTTCTAGACCATTAGCTCCTCAGGGACACATGCTCAGGCCCACACGCAATAGTCAACAATACTTGAACAAGTGAATTAGTAAATGAAACCAATTGTATGTGTACATATAATCTTAGTTGCAAATAATTTATTTTTAAAAGCAAATCCCAAGAGAATGATCCAGGCAGAAACAATGAGGCAAGAATAGGTCATTTATCTTTGTAAACTCTAGGAGAGTGCAGCTCAAAGTGTAAGGCTGAAAATAACATTTAGCTGTTGTGTGTCTGCAGGAACATAGCATCCTCCTCTCCCAGGCCACTCGTCAATAATCTCCTCCTGCCACCACCGCAGCCATCTCTGATCCTCGGCAGGGGTTAAGTTCAGGAGTGAAAGGAAAAGGGTGAAGATCTGTATTGAATAGACTATTTCCTGGATCCCTAGTCTCTGAATCGAGTGGAGAGAATCACTGATACTCAACCTCAAGTTTTTGGTGAAATAAAAATGGTCTAAACCTTAATAGAGATGATTCTCAGTGCTAACCAGGATAGAGCAGAATACTCCATTTATCTCCTGGATTGGCTAAAGTGGAACAGAGCAAAAATAAACATTTTTCAGATTGTGCTTTCACTTCTACGATGCAGGACAGGAACGTGGGAATATCATTAGTCAAGTGGTGATACTGTTAGTTCTGAATGAAGAAACTAAGCAAAGGACTGGTGGAATTGACGACGATGAGTATGGCTGCAAAGCACAGTGAGAAAAGAAACTTGACATCTGAGAGTTGAGTGAGGCGCTGAGAAACTGTAGGCAGGAATACCCACTTCACCAATCACTCCACGCCACCTCGCCATCCCGGGCCACACGGTACTTAAGTACAAGGCGGAACATCAGATGACCTACCAAAAGCACTCCTTGCACAGAGGAGAAAGCTGACTACGGCTCTCGCCAGCCCCTACCCTACATGAAGGCTACAATTAAACAGCTCTCTCTGGAATAAGGCTGTGGAAAGAAGCAGCCAAGTGCCCCTCTGAGACACACAGAAAAGCAGTAACTATGTTGACATTCCAAGAAGAGAGAGGGAGAAGAGAATTCTTCTTGCAGTCACATCCTTTAATTGCCTCTTCTGGCTTCCTTTCTGGAGAGAGAAGGGAGGTGGATGGCGGCTGGATCATGTAAAAGACCAGAGTGCAGCTGATGTGAACTTCTATCAGGCCTCCTTGCACAAAGACCTTATTATAATACACACATAAAAATGCATGGGCAAGTCTTGGAGGGTTGGGGTTTTTCCCCTCAAACTCACTCCCAGCCCCGTGCTTTGAATGCAGTTGTGTACACACACCCTCTGACAGAATAGGTTCTTCGTGTTGCCATGGAGCTGAAACCTCTGTAGTTTAGATGGAAGGATCACAGTGCTTTTATGCTTCGAACAGCAGAGGTAAGAATCACTGCATAATATTAACTCCACTTTCATTTCAGATTTTCAGTTGCTCATCTTCATATTCTGCGTGAACTCTATTTAATTTTTTTACTTACTCCATGTAAAATTACCTCATAGAAGCTGCTAGCAAGCTGATTCTTGTCTTTGTAAATCAATATGTCAAAACTTGAGTGCATACATGATGTGTGAGTTTTCCCCACCCCTGCCCTTTCTAACAGAGAGAGTTTGTGACCTTATCACATCTAGGGAAGTTTATGAGAAATGCAAAGTACAAATCAATCCATAGCTAACAAATATGCTATGAAACACATAAAACGTCACATAACCAGTACCTATTTTCTCT
The DNA here is from genome assembly GCF_002776525.5 of Piliocolobus tephrosceles. Classification (NCBI taxonomy): domain Eukaryota; kingdom Metazoa; phylum Chordata; class Mammalia; order Primates; family Cercopithecidae; genus Piliocolobus; species Piliocolobus tephrosceles. Next base: position 41,893,405 of record NC_045438.1, read on the forward strand.
GATATGATAAACCTAAAGATTATTTGTATTCTGATTATATTTTTCAAATAGGTTTCAAGAATCAAAATCATATCTAGAACACTTTTGCAAACATAGATATGCTTCTACAAGTTCCTCTCAGATCTTGTTTCAAAACTTAGCTATTACCCTATTGTTTGGAAATCAAATAAAAGAATCTAAGAAAGAAAAACAAAGTAATTCCTATCACAATCTCAATGTCTATGCTGCCCCTCCTTTTCAGATTTTGTATCTCCTAAGAAATCAGTGATTTGACTTCTGCAAAATCAAATGCAAAGGAGTTAAATAGAACAATTTTGATTTCCTACCTGGAAATATAATTTTGGTCCTAGTCACACATTCTCATAATCTTGAGCCTCAATGTCTCAGGTAAATTTGCCAATCTGCCGACAAGAAGTTTTGTATTATGACTTCTCCTACAGGACATGCATTACAACTTAACTACGAAAATGACCTTCATCTTAACCAGAGCAGCAAAACTGAATCTATTGGTTTGAAAACTGAGAGTGCAAAACATGTGGATGAGGAAGAGGCAAAAAAAGGTGGATAAGATGTTGCACTAAGCTACACACAATATTAGTGCTAGAGTGCTCTGCAAAATGAAATCTTAAGAATTAGAAAATAGTTTATGAGGAATAAAATAGTGATGGCACTAGATGATAACCCAAATAATAAAATAAATATCCATGAATCCATACCAAAGTCAATCAATCAATCAATAAAATATGTAGCTATTTCCCCCCTTCAAAGATAAAGCTTAATTCTTCTCCAGTTAGGTGTGGGGTGACTTCCAAAGAATAGAATATAGAAAGAGAAAAGCAGTAACTTTACAGTGGAAAAACCTGGCAGAGTCTACCGTAACCAAGTGATCAAGGTTAACATCACCAGTGATAAGGCATGTTGATGTGACACAATTCCTAACAAAATGTGATGAGATGGGAACCTTGCCTCGTGGCATTTTGCCCCCAAATCCATAACTCCAGATCACAAAATTCCTGGTCCATACTCTTCCAAAATGTCAGTTCCATCTGAAACAAGTAGACCGTGCCATGGTACTATCATATTGTATCTTGTGTCATATTAAATATTTTTAAGTGAGTAGCTAATTAATACCAAATAAACTTCTCAGGCAAACCAAACCATTTTTTAAAACATTTAATCAACCAATCAGATAGAACAGCCTTTTTAAGATAGTAATATTATTTATATAAGAATTTTTCTTCTTCTGTTTTGAAGCTTTCAGAACACCTCAATATGACATCTTCAAATGTTGTACACGTCAGCTTTTTCTTTGCTAAAGACAGTGCGTATATTTCCACTATGACTAGCAACAATGGTGCTTGTATTGATCATTCTGGCAGCTATTTAAATAGGCTTGTTCTTTCCCTATCTCAATGGCCTCACAATGCTAATACTACAATGCTCAGGACCTTCTGAGCACCCTAGCCACATGCCCCTTACTGCTTGTGGACAGGCATTCCCCAGCCTCTTGGCTGGGTGACAGCAACCACAGCAGCCCACAAGACGGGTGGAGAACCAATGAGTAAAATGATAAACATTTGTGATGAAACAGGATGTTAGAGACAGGGCGTGAGGAGACAAAATATCTCAACATTGAACTACTAATGCTACTTTGGAACTCCTAACAGTGTTCCCTTGTTGTAAAACTAGAAGCAGTAAACAGATATTTTCTCTGGTGTTATCTCCTTTATTATAAATAATTTCAGAATTACTGCTATACAACACACCATTACCCAGGCACAGAAGTTAAGACTTTGAGCTAACTGAACCACAAGCACTATACTCCCATAAATATTGTAAATGTTCATTGCAGACACTTAAACAATTATGTGAAAATAAAATGTTTTCTGGACAGAGAACACATTTTCAATAGTTCAGCCCTTGCTGTTGATTGAATGTATACTTTAAACCACCATTTCCCCTCTTATCTATGCCAGTTAGTAACAACAACAATAATTACTTGCAAGCCCAGGAACTTTTCTGTCAAGTATAAATTTAAGAAATTCTGAAATAAACATAGTACTTCACTTACACAGTGTCCTAGACTCACACTTCACTTTGATTGACTCTCAATATGTAAGTAAATATCTCTTAAGCTGAAATGGTGCTGAAACTATTTCCTGATTTCTGTACTTGGGGTACAATCATTTTGTTTTAATTGCTATGTATTGAAGAATCCACAAAATATTAATGTTATAACTATGTTATAACATTAATGCATCATGAACTCCTGCTCAACCCCATAAATTAATGCACCAGTACGTATATGCATATATACCAGTACCATATTGCAGAAAAAAATGGTTCAGGTGGTTCCCATTACTTCACACACTGATTCTGATATCAAGGTTAAAAAAAAAAAACAAAACAAAAATGTGAAATCGCCACTATGGTGGTGCTCTCTTGGACTCCTTTTTAAAGAGAGTTATCAATAAGGATGTCTTCTTAGAGTCTATGATACTCATCTCTCATCCATTTCACTCTTGATTTATTGCTAATGATTGCACTAAAACAAAGTAAATGATTGCACCAAAACAAAGTTAAAAAAAACCCATCTTAGTAGCAATTTGATATTTTAAATAAATCTCTGAAAACCTTTTCCACCTGAAGTGTCCTAACAGTGACAGATCATTCTGCAATATATACAAGGAGATGGAACACAACTATGCACTAAGGAATATGGACAAGGCAGGAAGTGACTGAGATGTAGCAAGCTCACTTACTTCAGACTAAACACAAAACTTCATAGCAATATTAAACCCAAACTTCTAGTCATTTTTAGACTTAAAAACCCCATTCAGTCCGTCTGAATTTCAACTTGTATTTGACAAGTACCTTCAAATGAAAAAGTGGGAAATTACAAAGATGAATTTGAGGACACACATTCTACTTTTGTTCTCCACTTGCTACACTTATCATCCCCAAATATTATTTACCCATCTCTTTTACGCATTTATCTTTAAAAATTATTTCTGGAAAACTTAGTAATTAACATTTTGAAAACAATGCTAGAGTAAAAAGGTTACAGCGTCATATATATTTCCTTTAAGAATGTGTTAGATATCGCCCTTTAAAGCTGTTGTTTGTGTTGAACAACAGGACATCAAACTTGAAAAGGCAAAATTAAGCCTATAAGAAAATGCACTAGGTGCAGTACGAGAGATGAAAGTGACATTTCATTCCAAGCACTACTGCACACACACAACTGATAAATTTCTTACTAGTACACTCAAGTCTAAATAATAACTCAATATGGATAATAGTCTATACTCTTTCTGAATGAAAATAAGGCAACCCAATGAAACTGATGACATGCAAAAAAAGATAAACAGCCCTTTTTACCCTTCAAAAGAACAAAAGAACACGAGAATATTTCTATCAATACTGATATTTTAAAGCATAACACCATAACCTATATTACTCTGCAAGATCAGTTTATTATCCATTTGTTTTCATTTATCCTGAAGATCATTCTTAGTCTTTCCACTTGTATTAGTTCAATTTGTTATCCTCACACTATTATTATCAGTTAAGTAACCCTGGGTAAACTGTGGTTTTCATATCTATTGACCTGGGATAACACATGCTGAATGTCATTAGCATAAGTTTGTCCTAACAAGTATGACTCCTCTCATGATTTGTTATAACCAACTTACTTCCATTTTCTTAACTATCTTGATGATTTTGGTTGCCCATTTACTTTATAATATTTTTGATATTATAATTTATCTTTTAAAACTAAGCGAAAAAAACCTTTCATTCACTTTTTAAATTCTTCCTCTACTGTATGAAATATTGGAAGATATATTGTATTCCCATCTCTAAATTAAAGTTAAGAAAGATACTGCTCAACCATCTACCAATAAATTATTTACCAGATAACTTAGGTTATTTAAAAATAATTATAACACCAATTAAACCAATATAAAGAAAATCTTGAAATGCACTATAAATTCCAAAAGTGCATCCTGTTTACACCATAAAATCTAAGCCTCAGAAGAAGAAAACCAACAAGGCATGATTTAGGTAATCAATACAAGGGCCTGATAAAATGATTTCTGCAAACGACCAATGAGTTGAGATCACATTTAAAAATGTACTATTACTTACAGTTTAAAAACAAGACACAGGAAAGTAGTGTTACAAATGCTCAAAAGCTCATGGAAAAAAACATAATTTCCAAACATGGAGGGTTTTTCAAGTGTTTAATAAATATAAGTGTTTTTGTTTTTAAAACTGAGGTTAAATACAATTATTAATTTACTAGCCAGATTCACTGTACTCAGAAATGTCTGAATGTAGTTTTCATTTGCTGTCTAAACAATCAATCTATAAGTCTACATTTAATCTGAAAAAATTATATGACATATTAGATCCTTTAACTACTAATGGTTCAAACTGTTAATTCCCCCCACCTTGGTCATGGTTTTAGAATATACAAGTTCATAAGAATCCAAGCCACTTGACCAAGCCACTTGACCAAGAAGCAACATAAAAAATGATAATCAGTCCAGGCGCGTTGGCTCACGCTTATAATCCTAGCACTTTGGGAGGCCGAAGGGGGTGGATCACTGGAAGTCAGGAGTTCGAGATCAGCCTGGTCAAAATGGCAAAACCCCATCTCTGCTAAAAATGCAAAAATTAGCTGGGCGTGGTGGCATATGCCTGTAATCTCAGCTACTTGGGAGGCTGAGGCAGGAGAATTGTTTCAACCTGGGAAGCAGAGATTGCAGTAAGCTGAGACAGCACCACTGCACTCTAGCCTGAGTGACAGAGTGAGACTCTGTCCCCCCCAAAATTAATAATGATAATAATAATCAGATTACTACACTATTTTTATCACTGTAATTTTTAAATAATTTTGAAGGCATTCATGAAAAACTAATCAGAAACAGACAATCTAGATTAGATAAAGCTAAAATCATTAATTGCATAAAATAACAAAATAATAATTAAATCACATTGAGAAACAGTAGAACCAAGTAGATATAAGGTAACAAGAATTAATATTTAAAATATATAAAAGCTCATAGAAACTTTTCAAAAAATAACCAAGAAATGAATTAGAAAAGATATGCCAAGTCAATCCAGACAAAGAAATGTAATTAATAAAGATATCTCATTAATTATTATTAAAATGCAAACCAAAACAACAATGCAGTCAGAATTTTTACTTTGGCACAATCATGATAAAAATGGAAAGCAATTTGAAAATGGGGACCATGTATGATAAAAAATATTTATACCCTTTGAAAAACAACCCCAAAAGAAAAAAATAATGACCATTCAGGAATAAGGGGATTTTTAGAAAATTGTGATCATTAAATTAGATCAAAAATATGTAGCCATTAAAATTAGAATATGGTAATTTGCAAAATGAAAGTGTTTATAAAAATGATTTTGAAAGTAAGGATTGTATCAACATCATGATTATAACTATTTCAAGTGTATGAATGTGGGCAAAGATCAAAGACTATTCAAAGAAAAATTTTAAAAATCAAGTTGATACATTGTAAAAGCCTATGAGATAGTTATGCATCTTTTCTTTATTGGTAATATAATATTGCTTGTGTGATAAATTAAAAACTTAACAAGAACAAATAAATTACAGAATCCAGTCAGCTCCAAAATTAAATCTCCCAAATGCATCAACCAGCACCTATCAAAAAACAATGACTATTCCACAGGAGAGTTCACCAATGGCCAGATCTCTGTAACCAAAGCAAGACCTATATCCTACATGAAATGAAACTGTGAATGGTCCGTAGCATATCCATACTCTTTAAGCTATTAATCCATGCCCAAGTGCTTCCAAAGTTTACTACCTAGCATGTGATGCTAGATTGTTCATTTTTATCCTTGTGATTGTACTACATCCATTATTTCTATGGGAGTTCAGTATACACTACCAAATCACGTTGTTTGAATACAGGCAGTTCTCAACTTACAAACACCTGACGAAAACCAAAAATAAAACCAGCTGCTGCTGTCCCCGGGTTGTCGCCTTCTAGCACTACCAGTAGTCTTACTGTTACCCCTAGAGAGTCTCAGCTGTTGTGAAGAAATCTAAAACTTTTTAGAGAATTTGGGGAGAGAAAGGGTCAAAGCAATAAAATAGTACCAGATACTGAATATACACAAAGCACACAAAGTCATTGCTTACCCTCAGTCGTACTCGATAAAGGTTTGATGAATGAATGAATAAATTTCCTTTTCACCTCTGTAATCTGAGCCCCATTACTTTGCCTCTACCTTACCCCAGCAGCCTGTTAACAAGCCTCCTTTTGGGGCTCTTGATTCATGGAGCTAGAGCTCAAGAAGGGAGTGAAACCTCATAAACAAACAGCTGCGATCAACAGGCTGTCCACTGGGCAATTCAACAGAGAGAACCTGCACACAGGACCAATCCAAAAAGGTCTGTTCTTGTGACCTCCCCTAGAGCACCGGTTTGATGTATTACTCCAACTGTACTTTGATGGCCTTAAAGAAGCAGAACCACTTTAAACACATCTGAAGTCTAATAACTTTTCAATTCATTTCATCCCATGTATTTCTAACTAATCATTCGTCTTCTGAAATTTCAAGCCACTCCATTACTTAAAAATCTTCCTCAGCTCTCTCTTACCAACTGAATTACAGAAAATCAAAGAAACTCAAAGTCTGAGAGGTGTGAAAGGACTTTTAGCACAACAACCTAAAGAAGAGGGCAAAACAACTTCACTCTTCATTCAAGTTCCATCACAACATGGTCCAGGCTATCCTACTTATGATTCGCAGATCTTAACCCTGTACATTTCCTGTCTCCTGACTTTCACTCGTGCCACCATTTATATCATACTTTATTTGAATGGTGCCCTCATGATTTTGCAAAATTCAACTCTTGGGCAGCCATATGTGGTGTTCCTACTTTCACTTGTAACATTGTGTCCATTTTCCAAACCATCTCTGCTTCTAAAGATGCTAACCAATCCTCAAGGTCCACATCTTCCAGAAAAACCTTTCCTGGTTCCTGCAATTGGTCTTTTTCTCTGAACTTTCATTTCATCTGGTTTATGCCTCTTTTTTGCATATTCTGTCTTTTCTAGTAAAATGAGTTAGTCATGCATGCTATTAACAATATTAGATTGCATTCTCTCTGAGAACATGATCTAGGGTTCACATTTATTTCTATACAGTTTCTAGCCCATTGCCAAAATCAGAACAAGTACTCAAATAATTATTGGCTGGGACTTTTGATTGGTAAGAAAATACAGATGACTTAGGAACTAGAAAAGTTTAAAGGAGTTGTTTAGACTGGAATGGACTATAGCAATCAAAGACCAAGGACTAAATTTTGATAACTTGGTGCCTTCAGGTTGACTGGGTTGAGAAGAGTGCTAAGTGGTAGGATATCACTGTCAAAAATACACTTTTCCCTATTTCAAAATTTTGCCTAAGATCAAATAGGTACCTATGGAAAAAGACTTCCTCTCATCTTTTCCTCCACTCTGTAAGATACCATCTCACAAAAAAAAAAAAAAATCCGAATTCTACACAACAAATTAAAAACACAGTTTTGAAACAAAGTGCAAAGGAACCAAGCATAATTTAACCTGTTTTATAGAATATCAAAAATAACTTTCCTTTTTTAGTTAAGAATAGTCTACTAAAGGGCGGATTTCAGTGATACAAATCTGAAACACTTAAAGAGCAGGTATATCATTTTAGAGGTATCTAAATATTATTTTCTCTACTATATGGAGCCTGTGTCTGCCTAACACATAATGTTCATTTTCTTAATTAGTATGCATGCTGAAATATCTATTTTAATAAATATATTGTGATCCAAGGAAATCCTTATGATCTATTAAAGGACAATTAACTATAAAAGCATTAGCTGTACAGAAAGAGATAGCTTCAAATTGGTATACATAGATTTCTATTATCTATAGACAAAAATCTATCTGAATATTTTTCAAGACCTTAAAAGATGCTATGTTTACATAGTAATGGTATAGTATACATTGGCAGATGATTCAAAATATTTTAATATATATCTATATAGATGACTATTTATAAATCTGAAAATTAAATCCCATGATTATAAGACAATTTAAATATAAACTAGGCAGGGGAGAGTACAACAATGTTAGAGAGGAGATCACTGAGGAATGAATGAATATATGTTAAGCATGTTTAATAAGCCTTTATACACCAACATTTTTTGAGATTATATATACCTAAAATGCAAAAAAAAATTGCCTCTGTTTTTAATCAGAAATGTCTCAGGGTCATTATCATAAACATAGGTCACCACAGCAAACCTACTCATTCAATTATTTTCATTTACTAGGAAAATATTTATGGAGCCTCTTCTATCAGTCAAGTACAACATTAAGTCCTGGAGATAACAGTATCATATGGGGCAGGCATGGTCTCAGCCCTAGTAGAACTTAGATTCTGAGTAGAAAGATCAACAAATAGCTACTGTAAATTGGGGGAAACACAGTAATAGCTTCTGAAGCTACTGAGATGCTTACATTTGCTTACCCCTGCACTCTTGTTTCCTCCAGTGGCCTATATTTTGATCTTTAAGATCTTGCATCTGATTTTTATAGTTTATCTGTTTCCTTCTTCACTTTCAGGCTGTCAGTGATTACATTTGCAGTCAATATGTGATCCTTTACCAGTGACAATATTTGACTTCCATATACTGCTCTTAATCTCTAGCCAATCAGATCATCAAGCCTATTAAAATTGAGCCTAAAATAAGGACAAACTCTGAGTGGAGGCTGAATAGGTATTTTCTACCACTGCAGTTTGATAAAATCATTTTATGGGTTATCCGTTTCCTTCTGATGAGATATTTCTATTACACAACTGACCCTGCCACCCATTTAAGAAGGTAATTTAAAGAAATGTTTTACCAACAAAATTTCCCACTCTTCTCTCATTCTCTTCTAAAATAAATAAAACAGGCTGAGCACAGTGGCTCATGCCTGTAATCCCAGCATTCTGGGAGGCCAAGGCAGGCAGATCACGAGGTCAAGAAATTGAGACCATCCTGGCCAACATGGTGAAACCTCGTCTCTACTAAAAAATACAAAAATTAGCTGGATGTGGTGTCGCACACCTGTAGTTCCAGCTATTCGAGAGACTGAGGCAGGAGAATTGCTTGAACCCGTGAGGCAGAGGTGGCAGTGAGCCAAGATCGTGCCACTGCACTCCAGTCTGGCAACACAGCGAGACTCCGTCTCAAAAAATAAAAATAAAAATAAAATAAACAAAACAAAATAACAACAATAAAAACCTACACTTCTGCTTAGAAGCAAGATCCCTACTGCCAGAAAAGCCTTCTTTAAGTACAGTCTGTAGAAATGGTATCTTAATATATAAACCACTGTTTCTCAAAGAGTAGTTCTCAAATCATCAGCAGCAGAATTACCTAATTTGCCTCGTAAAATTCAGGTTCCCTATGCCTCACCTCAGACCCAGTGAATTATATGCGTAGAGCATGGGGGCCTGAATTTTTTAAGGCTCCTTGAAAGACCGTTGTGCATGATACAGCTTGAATCCACTGATCTAAATAACCAAAGAGTACACACCGAAAATGTCAGTCTGAGCCCTAAAGACTCAAGTCCTCTATTTTATTACCAGTCTGCAAAATTTAATGAATGCCACCCTCTGCAATGCACTGGATAAAATTAAGTTTAAAAAGTTCAAGACAATAAAGTTTAAAAGCCACCTATACCCAGGGAGTTTCCACTTTAATATGGAAAACAAAGCACAAACACATGAAAAAAAAAAATTTAAAAATAAGCACAAGCAACATTTCAGGGGAGTCTAGTGGATACAGGACAAACCTACTGAGAGGGGCAGAGCCTAGGACTGAGCAGAATACAGTTGGGATTCAGAAAGGAAGAATTCTAAAACAATTTTGGGGCAGAATTTAAACGTAGCAATTTTCAAGTGGGTCTCTAAAAAGGTATGATGATTGCCACAGGGCATTTAAGATCAAGGAGAAAATATGTACAATCGTATCTCTTGGTACCATAGTCAACACAGAAAGAGACATGCCCTGCAGGCTTATTAAAAAGATGAGATACTGGTTTGGGAAAATCTCCCTGAAAAGAAGCTTTTACAAACGTATATTATCTTTTGAGGCAGACAGAGGAGGTATTGTTATCACCAGATTTACAGATGAGGAGACTAAGAATCATCTGAGACCCTTTTTTGCAGGGTTCTTACTGTAGGGCAGAAATGGTCCTTTCCTTCCATCAGAGACTCTGCTCAGCCTGACACTGCTCCCAGCAGAAGGATCATTAATTCACTGTCTCAGAAACGAGACAACAAGCCATTCAAACACATATTTCTCCCTCTGTTCAATTCAAGAAACAAACAGGGGAAATATGTGTCAGTGTTTGTGTGTCTGTGATGCATATGTGTGCATGCATGTAGATCTATGCATGAGTGTGTGTGTAGAGGGTATCACTGACTAACTTAACTTACCGCTCATTGTTTCATAATTAATGAGTTACTTACTGTATTTTAGTGTCTAATGGATGTTTCAGAATTAGTACTTATGGCTAATGATACTGAAAAGCAAAATCCAGTCAAAGTCTCTGACTCTGTGATTTGATTTGTGATCAAGACAATTATCTGAAATCTCCATACTGGGTTAGTGACAGCAGGTTTCCTCTGGCTGGGCTATCCAGTATGGTAGGCACTAGCCATATGTGGCTGCTTAGGTTTAAATACAATTTAGCATTAAATAAAATTTGAAAATTAGTTCCTTAGTTGCACTACCACATTTCAAGTACCCCAATGTCACTTGTGGTTAATGGCTACCATATTGGCCGATGTAATTCAACGGGAAAGTACTGATCCAGAGTGTCACTCTTTCTGAAAAGACAACTTCAGACCTTAATGTATACAGCCATTGCTATTTACATCTAGTTCCAAACACATGTTAACAACAGTGATCAAACTTTTGTCCCTCCCACTAAGGCTTCTCAAGCCCCTCTAGCAGAATTCACATCTTCCTCCTCAGAAATCCCTTCCCCGTGCTCCTCATCACACCTCTCTTCTCACGGTTGTTTTCATCCTGGCTTGATAGCTATGAGCACATCCATCTCCTCTACAGCTTCTCAAGGCCAGTGGGTCATGTTCAGTTACCAGTAATGGTCCATGGCCTTTTAGGAACCGCATCGCACAGCACGAGGCAAGCGGTGGGCAAACAAGCATTACTGCCTGAGCTCCGCCTCCTATTAGATCAGCTGCAGCATGAGATTCTCATAGGAGCATGAACCCGACTGTGAACCGTGCATGCTTGGAATCTAGGTTGCATGCTCCCTATCAGAATCTAATGTCTGATGATCTGAGGTTAAACAGTTTCATCCCGAAACCATCCACCATCCCCACACCATGGAAGAATTATCCTCCATGAAACTGGTTCCTGGTGCCAAAAAGGTTGGGGACTGGGAGTTTAAAGAATGGTAAGGTTTTGTGATCATTCCTACAAGGTAGATACTTAGATGGAATTACTGCTTGTGCTGCACATTTATAAGGAGAAAAAAAAAATCAAATGATTTTAGAAGTGGGTATGAAAATGTACTTAGCAGACATAAATCAGAAAAGCACTGGGCTGTATTGGAGGTGTTGTTATCCCCAATTTACAGATGACGAGACTAAGACTGTCATCAACCAGCACACAGAGGATGGCCCCTTACCACAGCAGGGAGACAAAACCAGGACTCATGGTGACCTATGGGAACCAAACTGCTTAGCTTAGGATGAGCTTGTCAAAAAGTTTTATCAATTCAATTCTTACTCATGCTGTTACAACATCTTCAAAAACTCAAGCCTTGGGATGCTAATGAGAACTTCTACTTTCACTCTGACAACGACTTCTGAAACACGAAAAACGTACATTTCCTTCATGCTATCATTTGGATAGTTTCAAAGAATCTGAAGTATAAACAAACTGATAAACCAGTTTGAAGGGGAAAACCCATGGATCAGGACACACCGGCTGTCCCCGTGAAGACAGAAAATACTAAAAAGGATTGAAGAGTTATCACATCGGTACTTCACCGCTCACTGCTTTCTTTTGCCAACTTCAATGCCATATTTAACTAAATATCTAATTGCCATACTTAACTAAGTATCTAATTGCCATACTTAACTAAGTTTCTAGGCACTTTCCCACAAGCCTTGGAAGAAAGAGGTGTCTACAGGGCCACCATAGACCAGAGGAAAGGTAAAACACAGGAAATGAAACCAAGTAACACGGTGAAAGCACAACTGATGACAATCACAGAGAGCACAGTCAACTGCAGGGGGTGCTGAATGTGGCCTTTGGAGGAAGTGAAACTTAGAACACGGCCAAAGATGCATCACTTTCCACAAGAAAAGTCACCCACTCTTGCCCCATCCTCACCTCCACCCCATCTCATGGCTCACCATTGTGGCATTTCTTCATTGTCAACATTCCAGATTGATAAAAAGTAGTAAACTAACAGACTGGCCCAGCAAAGTCTCTGATCAGCCAGATCAGCAAGTTGCACGTTTGCACGTTGTCTCTCCTACCACAGTGTACCCCAAAACTCAGTCAAGTTAGAGCCCTGAAACATTATCAGGCTCTCAGTACATGGATAAAACAAAAAAAGAGTGCCAGAGATGTGCTCCGAGATTGCAGTCATAGTACTGGGGATGGACTCTGGCACCAGCCCCTTGAAGCAGAATTTGAGCTGCACTGTGTATCCGTAGGTAACTTTGGGCAAGCAACTGACCCTTCTTGGTCCCTCCGTTTTCTCACATGTCAGCCACAGTTAATCATGTGCCATCAAATTTAAGTAGTCTACCAATTCTAAGACATACGCTTTTTTTTTTTCATATCATATTTTAACATTTTTGAAATCAGATTGTGTCTTACTATGGATGACATCTTTCAAAAAATTGGAATATTTGTTTTTCTTTGTTAGAGGTACATCAAATGCCATCTTGCAACCGATGATACCTTAGAGTTTATGAAATTTGGAGCCTACTTTATAAAGTATCGATAAAGATTAAATTAGTTAATTTAGGTCAAGTATTTAGAATAGTGGTTGGTCTTGAGTAAATTGCTCAGTAATTATTAGTTACTATTAAATTTATGACTCTGAAAATGGGCAGAGTCACAAGAGACAACCAACATACTTTCACTCATAAACTGTGTGTTAAAATGATGGCTGATGCAGAAGTGTTGCAGGGAGAAGTTAAATGACTATTCAAAATCTGATGTATCCCCAGCCCTGGGCGCACAGTAGTTGCTACATAATAAATAATTGTTAACTAAATCAATTGAATGCACAATCCAGCCTTACTTATGCCAAAAGCCTCTTCATCAAACACAAATATCTAATATTCTTTCCATACAAAGGGAAACGAGCAAGAACATGGTTCTTTTATGCTAAGTGACAAAGAGCAGATTCCTACTTTTTGAAGGCCATGAATACTTTTCCAGATCAAGAAGTCATGCAGGTTTTCTTCTCTGGTAATGCCCTTTCCACCTCAACTTTCCTCAAATGTAAATCCTGAGCCCCTTCTTTTAAGGCCCAATTCAAATCTCATCCCCTCTAAGAATTGGTTTTCCCACTATTTCTCCCCCGTTTAATCTTCTTTCTATTCCTACTCCTTGCATTTATCTCAGCTACCATAAACACTTGATTTGAACCTCATTGGACACAGTAATATTAAAATATTGTGTAAGAATGGGAACTGGGTAATGATTGTCACTGCTTCCGCTGGAGAGCCTTACGCAAGAGGGAAATCTGCTTGAATCCTCTTGTTATGTGTGGAATTGTGGCCCCCTAAAAAGATACATTGAAGTTCTAACTCCAGTACCTCAGAACGCAGCCTTGTTTGGAAATAAGATCCTTGCAGATGTAATTAGTTAGGATGACATCACACTGTAGTAGGGTGGGCCCCTTATCCAATATGACACAAATGGCGAATACTACGTGAAGACTGAGGCAGAGACTAGAGTAATGAGGAGCCCAGGAAAAACAAGGATTGCAAACCATGGCCAGAAGCTGGGAGAGAGGCAAAGAACAGATTTCCCCTCACACCCCTCAAAAGAGGTAACCCTGTTGACACCTTGGCTTTACACTTGCAGCCTTCAGAACTGTGAGACAATAGATGTCTTTTGTTTTCAGCCACCCAGCATGTGGGACTTTATCACAGCAGCCCTGGCAAAATCACTACTGTATCTCTCCTCACATAGATGCTATGACACTGGACTCTCTTTTATTATGGACCTCTAGCTAGCCTTTCTTAATCTTGGTTGCATCACTCCCTTGAATCAGGCCTGTAAAAGTTAGGGCTTCTCCAGAGTTAGCCCCACATCCTCTTTTTGTCTCTGTTCTCTTTACACTCTCTCATCCACTCCAACTCAGACACCATCTATACATTGATGACACCCACTTCCATCTCCAGACCACCCCCTCCTCCAGACTCCTATGATCAACTGACTACTTGGCATCTCCATTTAGATAATTCAAAGCCACTTTAAACTCAACAAATCCAGAAACAAAAATCACCACTCTCTTAAACCTGGCTTTCCCCTCAGTGAGCCCCATCCCAATAAATTGAGCCTCTGCCCATTCAGGTGCGCAGGCCACACATTTAGGACTCATTCCAGGCTATTTCCTCTCCTTCACTCTCTACATCTACTATCAAGCCCTATTTCTCCTCCTGGAAATCTCTCAAATCTCACCAATCTTTCTCCGTTCTCCACCTCTACCTCTTTAATTCACTGTAGTGGATTAATCCAGTGTAGTCATCTACTCCCTGGTTTACTGCAATGATCTCTTGAGTAGTTCTAGATCCAATCTTGCCACCCTCCTATTTCTTCACCATGCAAAGCTCTACTACATAGTCCAAGTAAATTTCAAAATGCAAATCTAATCCTTTTATCCCCATGTCTGAACAACTTCCATGGGTTTCCATTCAAGTTGGGATGAACACCAAAATCCTAAACTGAGTTTATAAGATTCTGTGTGGACTGAGCCCTGCGCAGTTCCCTTGTTCTTGGTGCTCCAGCCACAGCAGTGTTCCTTTACGCCTTTGATTAGAACCATGATCCCACTAATCACAGAGCCTGTGCCCTAGCTGTTCCCTCCACCTGGAGAATCCCCCAACCCCTTCACTTATTTAATGCTCCCCATTAGTCAATCTGGGCTCAAGACACCCATTTCTCAGAAAAATCTGTCCCTGACTTCATTAAGGAGATGAAGCTCTCCTGTTCTCCTCTCTCCTGGCACCTTAAAAGCATAATTTATAATTATAAGAGTAGGAAAGAAGTTATCAACTAATTTATAATTCTGCATCATATGATTGTCAGGTTAATACAGATTACGGTCCTCCAATGAGGGCTGAAACTCTTTGTTTCTGCTGTATCCCCAACTCTCAGATCAGCCCCCAGCACCTAACAGCTACTCAATTAGTATTTGTTAAATACATTAATCAACAGTAAGCAAATATCCTTTACGTATTGAAAGAAGCTACTGTGCTTTAATTGACTACCATATCATGAAGGAAATTCTTTCTCTAGAAAGATATACATAGTATTTAATTTTCCTAAGGCTTCTACTATAGCATAATGGACATATTATAAATGTGACAGGCTGGTTTACTGTATGTTAACTATATTTTAAATGCACTTCCTCTAATACTGTACTGTTAATAATTATGCTGCCATAAGCAATTATTAACTTATGTCACTCATCCATAATTTCAAAGGTGATTAGTTGATAACTTCTTTCCCACCCTTATTCTAATAGCCAAGAAACAAGTAAGTAAAATTTTAGTAACAGTTTCATATGTGATATACTGTTGGTTTTATCACTAATTCTCCCTTCTCCAGGATTACCAACCTACTTGATACGAAAAACAGAATACATGAATGATGAAAAAAAAGGTTATATCACTCCAACCCTATTAAACAATTTTCCTCAAAATTTTCTGAGTGCAGATCTTGGTACAGCTCTGGATAGGGACAGTGACAGCCACCACAGCAGAAGCAACAGGTATGAATGGCGTCCATGGTGACACTACATACACTGCAAGTGGCAACAATTCTGAGTGCACGTGGATTCCAAATAACAAATTTTATTCTCATTAACAGTGATGATAAAAAATATAACACATATTTCTAAATGATGGTTAGTCATTTAGATGTCTAAATGTCTATTTAGTTAGTCTAAATGATGGTTAGGAAAACGTTAGTACTTCCTAACTTATTTCATTAAATAAGACTCTTATAAACAACTTCCAATCACATGTGTACTCAATTACCACCAACCTTGATACAGAGGAGTCCAAAGACAGCAAAGCTAATCCATATCCCAAATGATCATATCTGAGTATTAGACACAGAAATTCTGTTCTTATCAGATAAAGAAAGGAGCTTCACACACCTTCTCAAAATCATAATATGCTTCTGTAATTTTTATTTTTTGGTTTTGTTTTTTTTGAGATAGAGTCTTGCTCTGTTGCCCAGGCTAGAGTGCAGTGGTGCTACTTTGGCTCTCTGCAACCTCCGCCTCCTGGGTTCAAGTAGTTCTCCTGCTTCAGCTTCTCGAGTAGCTGGGATTACAGGCATGCACCACCATGCCTGGTTGATTTTTATATTTTTAGTAGATGGGTTTTGCCATGCTGGCCAGGCTGGTTTTGAACTCCTGACCTCAAGCAATCCACCTACCTCAGCCTCCCAAAGTGCTGGGATTACAGACATGAGCCACCATGCCCGGAGCTTCTGTAATTTTAACAAGAACAATGTGAGCCATGAAATGAAATTACAACAGTCTCTCTACTTCAGTCTCAATTCCTTTTTCCTTCAAACCTTTCCTCTTTGCCTCCCTATTTATTTTTCCCTATTTTTTTTTTTTTTTTTTTTTTTTACTTACTTTTATTTATTTATTAGTAGAGATAAGGTTTCACCATTTTGGCCAGGCTGGTCTCAAACTCCCGACCTCAGGTGATCCGCCTGCCTTGGCCTCCCAAAGTACTGAGATTAAAGGTGTGAACCACCGCGCAGGACCTTATTTATTTTTTCTATTAAACAAACTCAAGAGTTAAAATTACAACAGCACCCAGAGAGTTGCCACAAATGTGGATGCTGCATTCTTCTAGCTGCATCCTCCTGGGCCTTCCACCCTAAAGCTCTAACAGACCGCATGCCTCCTAATGACAGCATCTGGATGTTCTGCCCTGGCTTTGTGACGCTGCAGGCCTGTGGCTGTTTCAGAATTGTCTCCCTGAGATTCATGCCCATGAGGTCATGCCAAGCTGACCTCTTCAGAATGTGATACCCTGAAGCACAGCTGTAAAAATAGAGCACTCCATAACAACTTTTTATTCACCAATAAAAAACATAATGTTCTTTCACTTTTAGGAAACTAACATGTTCATATAATTTGTTGAAGACAAGGTGAAATAAATGAAGAAAAGAGCCTTAAGTTATATAAATGTATTTTCCAATGACAAAACAATGTGAAACCAAATTAATGTAAAACCAGTTCCAAACAATGTAAAACCAGTTCCAGTAATTTAGAAAAAGTGATGTCATAAAAGCCATTTAACCGAAAGAGTCTGAAGTCTCAAATCATTCCCACTATAATTTTTTAAATATTAACATCTGTAGTTAACACATTTATGTTTCTTTATAATACATAATTCTCTACCTATTATTTTAAAGTCATGCAATTTAGATTGTTTTATTCTTAAAATACATTCGTCTGCTTTGATTTTTATGTCTTTATTAACTTCAAGTTACCCCTCTGTCCATTACTCTACCAAACTTAATGACATTTTCATTTACTCACACTGACTTTCTTAATTCCAGTGAATTTTCAGTGCATTCTTATTTTAGATTTACAAAAACACAAGCAGAAAGAAGCCTCGAAAATTACAAAGACCTTTGAGGCAGGTCACCTCAACTTTCTTTTTTAATGAAACAGATTGAAAGAAAAGTAAAATTAGAACACAATACTGTTAAATACCCTTTTTGTGAAATATACAAAATATTCTCTGCTCTCTTCCTGACAGTGGTTTTCTTCACCAGTTTCAGAGCTTTATAGTTTAATATTGACTCATAATTGTGCTTTAAAAATTAAAAAGCAAATCCTATTATATTCTTATGGGATAGGTAAGGAATGTATTTTACCAGCTGCAGCTCAAATCAGGAACTGTCTACAAATGTCTTCTATGCAAATCTAGATCCACATTAATAGGCTCAAATGCAAGCCATTTTTTTCAGAATCACATTTCTTTTCATGAAACACATGTCACAATGCAGTTTATAATATGGGTAAGTTTATCATGATTCTACTTAAAGACCCACTTTTATAACTATTCTCTTACTTGCCTTCCATAAATAAAGTCCATGGTCAAACCTATTAAGCTTTAGGAAATAAGATGTAATATACATTATCTATGCAAAAATAATAAAATGGCATTTTAAAAACTGATAATTATAAGTTTATTTAAAGTTAAAATTTGACCGGCCAGGCGCGGTGGCTCAAGCCTGTAATCCCAGCACTTTGGGAGGCCAAGACGGGCGGATCACGAGGTCAGGAGATCGAGACCATCCTGGCTAACACGGTGAAACCCCATCTCTACTAAAAAATACAAAAAACTAGCCGGGCGAGGTGGCAGGCGCCTGTAGTCCCAGCTACTCGGGAGGCTGAGGCAGGAGAATGGCGTGAATTCGGGAGGCAGAGCTTGCAGTGAGACGAGATCTGGCCACTGCACTCCAGCCTGGGCGACAGAGCGAGACTCCATCTCAAAAAAAAAAAAAGTTAAAAATTGATACCCTGACATGGATCTTACTCTGTTCCTTTCATATTTAGTGTGCTATTTCTCAAGTAATGTTAGTAAGTTGTAAATAAATGTAGGCAAACTCTACACTGGTCACTGATGTGAAAGAGCAAAGAATTAGTCCTCAAAGGAGGCAGAAATGTTAACCTATCCAAAGGATGTAACAACAGAAGTCAAAAAACACTTTGTTCTGGATAAAAACAGAGCTTCCTAAGTATATTTTTATGTCATTAGACATAAACTCTTTAAAAGTATTTCTACAGTAGGAAAGTTGGTTCCATCAAATTTAATTATTCTGTTCATTGTAAAGACACAATAGTTGGATCTTTCTAAAAGTCTAACAAACATTTCCTCTACCATTCACTTCATCTCCAAAAGTAAGAATTACAGCTCCATATTGTGTAACTGCTACCTGAGGTCAGAGTTATAGCTAAAAAGAAAGTCACAAATGTAAGGACAATATCCCTTCTATTCACACTCTGCTACTTATTTGTCTCTCAATTATCTTTGTATCTCCGAAGTCCTGGCTTCCAAAGGTTTGGCATGCAGAGATGATCTTGGCCTAGTCCTCTGTCACATGTGAGTGGCTCACAGCTTCACTTTGAGCCCCACCCATGGTGTCCACTCTTATACTATCCAGATCACAGGCATGTATTAAGGACCTCCTCCCTGACAACAAAGACCCCATGATTCTTATTGGATAGCAGGAGCGAGAACTCATTTGGAAATTCCCTAATTTCCAGGAAATCAATTCCTGAATACATCCTACACTTCAATAATTTAAAAACTGGGTTATCACATAGGTAACAGAAGAATAAACTTCTCTTAGGAACATAAAAGGGACGAGGTACCTACCACCAACAAAGAGATAAAAAAATTTATACTCAGATTTACTAATCTGGATTAAAAAATTATTAATCCAGCTGGGCGTGGTGGCTCACGCCTGTAATCCTAGCACTTTGGGAGACTGAGGCAGGAGGGTCATTTGAGCCCAGGAGTTCCAGACCAGCCTAAGCAACATAGGGAGAACCCATTTCTACAAAGAATTCAAAAAATTAGCTGGGAATGGAAACACATGCCTGTAGTCCCAGCTACTTGGGAGACTGAGGTAGGAGGATCACATGAGCCCGGGAGGCTGTAGTGAGCTATTATCATGCCACTGCAATCCATAATGAGTGACAGAGCGAGATCCTGTCTCAATATACATATATAAATCCATCTCTTTTCCCCAATGTATTCATTCATTCACCCATTCATTCAGCAAAAGTATACAGAGCTACAGGAAGGAAGTAGGTCATGAAAAAGGAAAGTCTAGGATTTGAATTAGGACTGCCAGAGCTTAAATGCAAGCTCCAAAACATACTAGCAATGTGACAAGATATTTAACTTCATTGCCCTTCTAGTAAAGGGACTAGAAAAGTGACTGACCTTCAGTTTTTTTAAATTATCATTATGAACTAAAAACCCCATCAGATTCTGAAGTTACAGTGATCAAATAAGGCTTTATTGCCCTATCCCTACTGAGGATTACAATCTAAGTCGGGCCATGTACTAATCTCAAACCAGTGGTTAATCCTAATCTGAAAGAATGAGGGAGAAAAAGGATTGTCAAACTTCTTTTGGAAATCTAGGACTTAATCCTCCTTTAGTCAAAAACTTTGGGGTCTAATTTAGATGTCTTCTCCACACTTCCAAAAAATCAAAGCTTAAATAGTCATTCACACTAAATCGCAAATGACAGATGAAAGTACATGTCAGCAATTTCCTAATTATTAATCACTTTTCAGTTCTTACTGTAACTCTCCATAGCATATGGTGTTGATGCTTAAAGTCTCTTTGGGGAAACTCAACTTTGTTGGCTTCTAAGATGTGACCCTTTCTTCATTTCCCTCCTGTCCCTCTAGTCCACATCCTCAGGATCCAGCCTCATCTTACATCTCTACCCCGTTTTTCACAATCTCCCACTTGTCCTTTAAACTTCAGCCATACTAAGCTATTTAAAATTCCCCAAACTCCCTATGCATTCTCAAACCCTCACCAAGCTGCTCTCGGTGTCTATTGATTCTTCCAAGGGCAGCTGAAGAAATGTTCCATTTCACCTCTTCTGCAAGGAGGGTTTAGGGCTCCCTCCAGGCCCTTCTCCCCCTACTTTTGCCCTTATTCCAATATCCTGATTCGTGAATTGCAAGTCAGTTCCTCAACTTGACTATGATGTCTTTGGGGACAGCAATACAAGCTCTCAATTCACATTTAATAAACATAAATAACCACATAAATATATTTTTAACATTTTAAAATAGTAAGATCCAGAGTGGCCTGAACTGCAGTTATTGAGTGCTTACTGCAGCCCAGGTTCTTTACATATATTAGTACACTTAATCCTCACAAGGTCTGTTTTAAGAGGTATCCCTCTTTAACAGGTGAGCAAACTGGAGGCTAAGGGAAAAAATATAACTTGCCGAAAGTCATACAACTAGAAAGTAGCTGAGACAATATTCAAACCCAGGTGGGCCAGCTCTGAAACCCACAGTTCTGATCCCACTCTATAATGACTGCCTCTTTTCCAGTCATAAGTCTGATTAAGCAACAGAACTGGCTCTCAATAAGAATTATGACATGCACATCCCTAGAGAGCCTCAAATACAGATTTTTTTTTTAAAGACTCTCTTGTCCCCTCCTATTATTTTGCAGGTATGAGTATGTAAATACATAGTAGTTACATGAACATGTATTCATGTAAACACATAGTACTCTCCAGAAAACAAACATGTTTTAATAGAAATCTTGCCCAATATCTTAACAGAGTATTATCAATAAATCAGTAATTAGTAAATAATTATACCACTGATAATAGAGATAAATATTTCATAGTTAAATATTTAGGCCTGGCGCAGTGGCTCACACCTGTAATCCTAGCACTTTGGGAGGCTGAGGCGGGTGGATCACAAGGTCAGGAGTTTAAGACCAGCCTGGTCAAGATGTCGAAACCCTGTCTCTACTAAAAATACAAAAATTAGCCAGGCGTGGTAATGGGAGCCTATAATCCCAGCTACTCAGGAGGCTGAGGTAGGGAATTGCTTGAATCTGGGAGGCGGAGGTTGCAGTGAGCTGAGATCGCGCCACTGTACTCCAGCCTGGGCGACAGAGCAAGACTCCGTCTCAAAAAAATAAAAACAAAAAATAAAACATAGTTAAATATTTAATAGTGAACAATAAGATAAACATGAACCAAAATATAACATATGACATTTAAAAATAAGATAGTTAATGCTACCTATTATATTTCCCATGATGTTAGCTACAGTCTCCTATGTTCCAACCAAGAGGATATATTGAACACTTTGGAGAAGATTTTCTTTTTCAAAACCATTGATATTTGATTCCAAATAATATTCCAATTTTATTCAGTTGTACCTTAGGAAGGCAGAGAAATGAAGACCCCTTGCTCAAAAATTAATTTCAAGACAGTGACAGCAGATCATTAAACCAGACTCAGGGCCCTTCTGAGCTTGGAGCCCTGTGCAAATGCACAGGTCACATGCCCACAAAGCCAGCCTATGAAGCCCCTAGATTCTATGTCAGGCACACACCAGGCAGGAGGTACAGCAATGGCTTTTAATCCATAATCCCGATTTCCAGAAAGGCTCAAATGTGGCATCAAAGATCCTGTTAGGCAATAAATAATCAAATATGAAATAGGTTTAAGAGCTCAAAGAATCTTTGGATCTCAAACCACTATGCAGAGCCCAAGGGTTAAGCGCTAGTTAAAATGATTCAAATTCAAGTGGGCCTCTCTTTAGCTTTGCTAAATGTCTTCTTTTATAAATCAATAGGTCAATGAGCTTTTTAAAAAATGACTCTCATTAGATGCAAAAGGAGGATTGCAAATGACTAGAATAGTAAATAAAGCATCAGGATTGCAGTATCATGCTTCTTTTGGTGGTTTTTTAATAAACGTTTATTGTGCATCTGCTGTATGTTTACATTTCATTAAAAATCAAATAATATCTCACCTTTGCTGAATTTAAACCTCTTAACAAAAACAGAATTCTAAAATTATGATCGAAGACCACAAAATAGCATCTGAAATATGAGAGATGGCAGTATTATCTTTATTTCTTCATTCAGCACCTGTGCTCTGAGCAACTGCTCCGGGTCGGGCACTGCTCTAGGCATTAGGCATTCAGAGAGGAAAAGACAAACTCTGCCTTTACTTATGTAGCTCATTGGAAAAGGCACACAGTAGACAACCAATTCTTTCAAAAAATACTGTTTAAGACATTTCAAATTGTAATTCCAAGATACAATGGAGGATTGCATTTATTCTAGGATTTTCCTCCAAGAAACACAAACTTTCAGTTAAGAGGAAAAAGATATTCTCCTACTGACCCTAAACAGAACTAGTTTTGGTTACTGCAAAGGCACAAAATTCTTCTGCAGTACAAAAAGTGGAATATATTGCCCAAAAGTAGATATATTTGTAATTCATGTATTAATCAAATCACATATGCTTAGACTATAATTACAGACAAGGTACTGGGTTTGGATCAATGTTATAAAAATTCAGAATCTATGCAGTCCATAAAGACTCCTCACACTCCATTTTTGATAAAATAGTATGTTAATCTCCTGGTGATTATGAGATTCAACTAATATGTCTAAGGATCCTACTTAGCACCTCCAACATGATGCTGCATAAAATCTGGGGATTATTATTCATACAAATCTGGAGTAACTGGTCCCTATAATACTACTACTAAATAAATACTTTCATAGTACCTTTGCAGCCACATCCTTTGAGGCCACATAGTTGGGTCCCCTGCCTTCTGTCTATTTGCTCTCTCTGTTGAACATCTTATAGAGAGTAAATAGAAGGCAGGAGACCCAATATGTGACCTCAAAGGATGAAACTAACATGCATTTTAGAAGTTCTCCTTGTTCTATTACACAAACGTTCTATACAATTTTATTGTGAAGGAAAAAAGGGAATGAGAATCACATTTTCAGAAAGTAATCTTGCATTAGCATAGTGCTTTCCAGTTTTACCAAACTTTGTCACTCACATAACCTTGTTTGCCTCCAAATTGTTTAACTGTAAGAGTGTACTATAATGGATTCTGCTCTCCTAACATAATACCAAGGAGCCACAACCTCCCCTCTATTCTTAATTTCCAATTTTATTTTAAGTGGACCACTAAGTATATCTGTACCAACATTTTTGTGCATTTCATAACCCATAACTTTGCTACCATAACAACTTGAAATAAGCTCAGATGGGAAAAAGGATCGTTGTGTTATATTTTGTCAAGGAAAAAGGGAAAAGCTACCCCAAAAAGGCAATTTCAAAAATCTAAAGCTATTATTCCAGATGTATTCAAATAACCTTAAATTTCCTTATTGCATAAGTAAGCTGAAAGCTTCCCAAGAAAAATGACATTGTACTATATGTACGTCTCATAATCCTGTGGGGACTTCTTTTAAAGGAGAATATTTAGGCAACACTACTAAAAGCATACATAAGTCAGCGGTTAGCTTCATGACTCAGTTTAACTTAAACACGTAAACATAGTGTATGTTCCAATTTGGAATGATTTTTGAGGTTTACTAGGAACTACTAAATAGTATCTTCATTTACTAAGTCCTTTCTCTGTCAACTCTTTGATATAAGAAACCTTAGCAGACCTCCCAGTGAACTTTAGCATTTTGGCTGTGTGTCCAAAAGGACAATCTATCATTACAAAGCCTATTCATGAGTCAATCAGGGACGTAATCACAATGACGACTGCTCAGCTGATAAAACTCTTCTTTATCACACCTGCAAGCTGTGTGGAAGACATGTAAGGTTCAAGTTACTAAACTAGAGATTATTAGTACTAAACATCGATTCTCAAATATAATTCGAAAGATGATTCATGCAAATTAAAACTTTTTAAAAATGTAACAGCTTAGATTAACTTGCTTGTGTTCAACTTTTTATGTCTACCTCTAGCAAAATAATATTTTCATTATAAAAACAGTAAAAGTTCATCTAATAATTTCAGTATAATAAATTCAAGGCTATGATACTGTCTTCAAATTCACAAGATCATTAGTATTCTATTAAACCAAATTCATCATATTCCCTACATAACAACAGCTAAAATCATGAACACTGAGATCATTTTCTTGTAATGGTTCTGTCTGGAAGTGTATAAACGGCATGACGTTTGTGCTATGCACTGAATATTCATATCTTGTTTCCACAATAAAGTAAAAAGGTGGCAGTTAGAGGGAGAGTTAAAGGAGGGGTTTCCTGCGAGGGTTTTGTGAAAAGAAAGAGCGTTATATTCTATCCGGGCAATGACAAAAGGACTCAGGCCTCCTGGGGTCAGCGCTCCTGGGCACCATCAGGCCCCACTTCGGGAGCCCCCGGTGCTCCGGGCCCACCTGACTGGGTGTCCTCTCAGTCAGGGAGGTGCCAGTGCTGTGGTCCCCGCGAGGACAGCTGTCCCCTGACCCCCGGGGTTTTCCGCACCGCGGAAGCCCCCCGACACGCCGGGGCCAGTGAACCCAGGCCGGGGGGCGCGTTCTCCCTCCCGGACCCGCTCCCGGCCCTGGGCCCGCGGCCCCGAAACTAGGTCTGGGCCGGCGCTGCGGCGGCCGCCGGGCGCGGCGAGCCCCACTTTCTCCCGGCAGGAAGAGGGGAGGCCGAGAGCATTTCCTGTTGTGCAGCTGAGTCCAGCGGAGACGTCATTGCATTCATGCTCCCTCGGGTGTGAGCGGACCGGGGGCCAAAGTTCAAGCCGTGTCCAGGGCAGGCAGCGCGCGGCGGAGCGGGGCGGGCGGCCAGGGCTCTCCTCTCCCGCGGGCGCTCCCGGCGCCTCAGTCCCCGGCCGGCCCAGCGCTGCTACCGGAGGCCAGCCTTGGGGCTGCGCGGGGCGGAGCTGCTCTTCCTCCTGGAGGAAACCGAGCTCGCAAGCCCAGCGATCCCAGCCGCAGACTGCGGGCTGCCCTCCTCCACTGCCTGGATTTCCCACAGGGAGGAAAAGGCGTGCGTTTCCAGGTGTTTGAAGGACGCACTGGCCAGGCGCACTTTTCTCAGCGTAATTTTCAACGCAATTTCCCTAAAGATGACTCTTTTTTCCAGTAGGATTATTTCCAAGTCATCAAAAGTGAAAAATCACGTAAGCGTTGTTGCAGTTGTTTTCCCCTCGTTTTCTGTCTCCTTTCCAATTGTGGATTCCGTAAATAACTGTCAGACATAAAACAGGAAAAGGAACATTTCTGCACTGCAGAGCTCCAGTTAGGTGACAGTAGGCAAGAAGGCCCCCTGAGACGTTTCTAAAAGCATATTCTATATGTTTTCATTATGAAAACACCCACTACACAACATAGAAACTCCTTTTATTTATTAGGACCTTAAGTTATCCTATCTCAACTATACTTTTAAAAATCCGAATCTCTTAAGAATCTTTCAATCTTGTACTTATCCACTTTAATAGCAAACAAAACCTTTAGCCAGAGTGTTTTAAAATGGAAATTACCTATTCATGTTTCTTAAAGATTTTTAAAGTTTCCTTTCTTCTAAATTTCCAGTCTTCCATTTAGTTTCAAGCCATAAAGCAGATTATAACCATGCGTAATTGTAGAGAAGCTGTGGCTTACGGTTAATAACGATTAAAAATAAGGCCATAAGGTATTTTATGATGTTGAATTAAAAATTGAAATAGTTTAATTTCAGCTTGTGCAGTTTGAGACAGATCGTCAACTACACAATAAATTGTAGATTCTGTTCTCATGGTGAACAAACATTACAGATGTTTTATTGTGTCAACATCTTTTAACATTTGAACTAAGCAATGTTTCACATCAGGGCATGAATTAAAACAATGTAAACTATGGACCTGGGGTGATCATGATGTGTCAGTGTAGGTTCTTGGCTTATAACAAATGTACCACTCTAGCGCAAGACTTGGATAGTGGAGGAGGCTGTGTGTATGTGGGGACAGGAAGTACATAGGAAGTCTCTGTACCTTCCGCTGAATTTTGCTGTGAAGCTAAAACTACCCTAAAAATATAAACTCTATTTTTAAGCATATGTTTAGGGTTTTATGAGTATCATGACACTTAAAATGTGCATTGCATTGTAACCTATAAATTCACCAGAAATTAATCTTAAGAAATGGCACAGAAGTCAGCTCGATGTTTTCATGAGGTTCATCCTCGGTTCTACTGCTTCTTTAAGTTTCATTTTTAGAAGGTTACTGAAACTTTTTTATATGGTAAAGGTACATCAAAAGACTTTACAATTTAATATATGTTAGTTGTGCTATCCAGTCATGTACCATTTCAGGTAATATTAAAGGCAACTTAGGTTTCCCCACTTACAGTGATGCAAAGCCCTTCAGTAATATTCTGTTGTCTTATTTGCTAAACATCTGAATAATACAACTTTATCACATGATATCTTAAATTTGCATAGTACATTAGAGTTTGCCATTTACTTCACATATATATATTTCTACCCCTATTTTGTCAAGAAATAGGCTCAGAGAACTGAAATCTCCACTCAGTTCAGGACTAGCATAGCTATAGGAACCTCAGAGTGGCTCCTTTCAATCTTGCTGAAAAGCAATCCCAAACTCTTCTCATTCTCAAACTCCTTATTCCTAACTGCAACCACTTCTTTACTTCCCAGTGGCCAGTGCCCCTGAGTGTGAGTGCTCTCGAGAGGGACCTGCAAAACATCTAATCACATCCAATTGCTTTATATACTTGGCTTCGCAAACTGTATCAAACGATCCTTGACTGTAAATGTGATTCCAGTGTATCCAGTCCTAGGAAATATTGTAGTGGATATCTGTTTCCTGAATGATCGTACATCAACCTTTTGCTGGGATGTCTTTTCCCCTTCATATCAATTGTTCTTTTATCCATTAAATCTCTGCAGCAATTATTGTGTTTTTGATTTGAACATACTTATACTTGTTCCTTCAAATCATCTGTCAATGGTATACAATTAGCACTCCCCAAGCTGCATGTGACTCCCCAGATACCATCTAAGCTCAATGAAGATTTTATTCAAAATTCATACTCTCTGGTCTATACTTAGTTGCTGATGATGGCACTTGGAAAGGACAAAGAGGGAAGACTAAAAAATGTTTTATTTTATAATCCTAATTACAGGCTAAATAAAATCAATATTACCATAAATTTAGTATAGACTGAGGATATAAAGATCAGTATGACAACAGTAAGTAAATCAGCTTGTGAATAAACACACAATTGAAAATATAAACCAGAACCAAAAAAAATTTTTTAAAAAAGAAGTTCCTCAGGTTCCTGGTGCTGTTTTCAAATGCACCTCTTTTATACCATGAAAGAAAAGAAATAACTGTGAGGATAAAAGGAAGTTTTGCAGGATAATGTATTTTATACTTTCTCTTTAGAAAAAAGTTAAAGTGCTCCACTTTTCTTACTTAAAATACATCATAAAAGTGCACAATTCCAACCTAATAAGATAGATTATTTCATACAATGAAAAGGATTAAGACTTGAAGTTTCCCAAACTATTTTAAAACTCATTGCTTCATTCAGGATTGGTTTCATTTAAATATGTAGTTAGAATATGAAAGAAACAGTAAGTTGTTACCAAAATGTTTGGCTGTTCATGCTTCTGAGATCCAAGTTCTCTATCTCAGGAGTCTCCACATTTTCATAGACTTTCAAGTCTTTGGTATGGCCAGACTGTATCTGGCAGCCTGACTTGTTTCACAAACTGGCCTCCTCTCTAAAAATATTCAGAAGGGCATACTAAATTTTCACTCTTCTCTAGCAATAACCAAATTGAGTAATATCCTTCTCAAATGAGCTTTCACCAATCATTTGTTGTTTTTCCAGAAAACTGACTCCCAAGAAATGTGATGACAAAATCAGGACTCTCTTCTTTCTGAGGTCCACATCCTATTTCCATTTCTGAGGTCCACATCCTATTTCCATAAGTACTGGCTCTAGTTGTTCCTCTAGAGCCAGTACTTTCCCAAATCAAAGCCCAGCTCAAATTAAATAGCTGAAATGAAAGGAAGGGAGCTCACTGACTGAACAGATATATATAGGAATGAAGACAGAAGTGAATCACACACACATACACACACTCATGAACATATAGAATGAATGAACCATTTACGAAAAACCTACCTACCTACTTGCTTGCTTCACAATCTTTGGTTCCAGTAGAATGCTTTTCTACTTTGGTATCTTCAAGCTCAGTGGCTTTATTTTTCTAACAAACTACCCATAAAACTATAACCTTCTCTTTACCATCCTTAAGACTGCTGGCTTTCTAGGACACAGACAGTACATAAAAATAATATGCCAATTCAAAGCAAACATGTCTTATACTCCCTGCTACTTATAAATGCAATTGAATTATCTGCATAGTTTTCACATACTTATCTTTTATCTGTTTGTTTCATTTCATTAAGTTGTGTATGTAGTTACAGAACTGTACAATTCAGGAACCAAACTCTCAATGGGAGTACACTACATCTACCATTATCTATCGTTTTAAGTTCAAACCCCTTAAGCTAGAATATGAGTCTTTAGACCATATATCCCAATCTTCCTAACTTTCTCACCAACATTTACTTAATACATATTTTATGCTTCCCTCAAATGAAATGCTTCTCGGAAAATACTCTTGACACTTTCCCATATTGGTGTGTGCGCCCAGCTAAAGCATTTCCTTTTGCTATGAAACCTCTCCTGAGACCTCAGCTAGAGTTGATGTTGCACCTTCTCAGTACGTCACATGTGCCTCTCTCATGGTACTTAACCTGCTTCTTTTAGTTACTGCTTCCCTTACATCATTCTTTTCCTCAATAGGGTAGATTATAAAAGTCCTGATGATGAGAATAGTGACTCTTCTTTATATTTCATATTCTACTTACATTTATATTCTATGTATATTTATACTCTACTTCATATTCCCATATATCTTGCACATACCAGAATCTCAAGAATTATATTTTTAAAAATCAATTTGCATTACATTATTATATATTCCAACTCTATTCTAGTTATACTACATAAAAAGTCTCAGCAAGCATGGCTAGTCCTGTTCTGTAAAACATTTCCAAGCCAGTTGGTAAGAGGCTGTCTTCTGGAAAGTAAATGGTAATAAGCAATTTATTTTTCAGGAGCTATTAAAAAAAAACTCAGCCTGGAGTAAATTTCCGACATGAACAATCTGATCCCTGGGAAATTAATAAAATAAAAATCAAAACAACATCCTATGAGGTCTAGTTGAAGAAGTGGGAATATTTACCCTGGAGAAAAGAATACTTAAGGTGAACAAGATTGCTATCTTTAAATAATTGTAGGATTGTCATGCAAGACAATGAGTAAACTTGTTCTAGATAGCTGGAAAGGGCTCAACTGCTGGTAACTAGAAATGTCCAAGAACGGAATAGGCCTCCCTGAGAAATAAAAAGGTGTTGAAGTAGAAACTGAATGCAAGCAGGCCTTGGTAATTTGTCCTAAGTGATTTCTCGCTCAGTTAAAGATTAAAT
The DNA here is from genome assembly GCF_002776525.5 of Piliocolobus tephrosceles. NCBI lineage: Eukaryota > Metazoa > Chordata > Mammalia > Primates > Cercopithecidae > Piliocolobus > Piliocolobus tephrosceles. The sequence continues at coordinate 41,923,830 of NC_045438.1, forward strand.
GATGCCTCCAATAGTTTTATCTAATCCTGAAATTCTGTAAGAAACTTTACATTGCAAAGTGTCCTGTCACCAGTTGACAAACCAAAACTGATACATCAGATCCTACACCTAAGAAAATTAATCAGCATATTTAAATTAGACACTTTAAGAGATGCCCTAAATAAGGCATCGTTGAAGTACCCCAAATTGTATCACAATGAAAGGAAGAAGTAAAATTTCTCACAAAAAGCTCAACTGGGACTGATGATGCAGCCTACTCAAAACCAAAAGCTGACCCATCGGGAAGAAAGCACTGGGAACAGGTTGCACTGAATAAGGAAGCAGTCATTTGCATGTTCCAAAAGAACCTCAGAATTTCATTTCTTCATGCCTGCTCCATTCACAAATATTTACAAGTCAAATACAAATAAGAATAGTAGCCTGATGTATACAACTGTGTGGCATACTGTAAAAATTTGAAATGAAATTTAAACAAAATCAATTTGGCTCCAAGGAAATTAAAACTGTTAGATATACTGTTTGGCATTGTTTGATTTTAAAGCTATAAGAAGGGTGAGTATAACAATAGCAGGCTTCAAAGCCATGGGAATTTTGTGATTAATTTCAAAATGTCTTCTGTTTGCTTCATACTGCTCTCATCCTACATCACCCATAAGAATACAGGAAAAGAAGAACTATCAGGATAATGTCTTCACAGTATAAATTCTTGGGATTATTTGTGAAGATGTAAAATTTTTCCAGATGACTATTAATACCCATCAGGACCATTTTTAGACATCATTAGGTTTCACATTAGCAAACTCCCACCAAACATAGCCAAACACCAACTGATGACTGGACAGACTTGGACTTTGCCCATTAGAAAATTTAACTTCCACACTCAGTGTCTAATTATTTGTTATATTCTATACCGTCAGATTATTATTTTAAAAGGTCATTTAGAATATTCTCAGCCACTTGACTCATTTTAAAATTTACACTTGATTGAAGTTGGGCACCAAGTTTATCACGAATAGTACTGAGGTCATTTGAAAAAGTAAACAGATTACAAATCCAAAAACAAATGTCTTTAGATCCCTTTTCTTTTGTTTGAATGTGGGTACAAGTATCTGAATACTTTGTGACACGAGTGCATTAGTGACCTACACGAAATTTAAATCCATCAGGAGATACTATAACAAGCTGTGGAACTGCTGACCATTATCTTCCTGAAAACAATTACATAGGCCAGTGGCTCCAGTGGCGCAATCGGTTAGCGCGCGGTACTTATAAGACAATTACATAGGCCTGTAATAAATTGCATCAATATCAGTCAATTATCTCAACAACACTCTACTAACCCTTGTCACCATTGTATTGCTGTGTATCAGATTTTTTTCAACAATTGAATTATTCTCAAAACTTAGTGTTGCTTCACACACTAAAAATAGCCACTCCAATTCTCTTGTGTTACCCTGCTGTATTCCCAGGAGGTAGGTGAGTGCTATAAACAATGCTTCATTTTTACGGATGAAGAAATAATGAAATATAACAGAGGTACAGCCTCTTGGCCTGAATCTTTTTGAAAATCAATAATAAGGCAAGCAATCAACTAGTGGGGTCAGAGTTTCAAGTCATTCATTCTGGTGTTCTATAGAGCTCCAGTGTAGGCTCTAATGACCACAGCCTCACAAGAGCAGAAAAGATATCTGAAATCCTCATTTTACCCCAAAAGGCTATATCTCTATATCTCTCCCAACATAAACTTTGACACATGACTACTGACAAGAAAATAAATTGAATGCTTATAACCCTGGATTTTCCCCTTGTTTAGAGAAAGTGAATTTATTAAAATGTAAGTATCAGCGAAGAAAGAAAAATAAAGTTTGATAACTGTTCCATGGATAATTAGAAGCTGAACTTCCCATGATCTATCCATAAAGTAGTCTACCAGCCATCAAGACCATCCCAAGGGACATTGCTGAGTTGCAAAGACAGAGGCTTTCACCACTTGCTTTGCATGAAAGGAAACCGTTTCACCCCAGCCTTTCCTCCTCCATTTGTCTTGGCCTACATAGGGCAAGGGTGCGTAGTGGGGGAAAGGAATACACTCCTTCTTTCACACCTAATTGATCCAAACAGGCACACCAAGAAACAATGCTTCCTCAAACCCCAGACTCATGAGCAACAGCCACCTTCACACAGTGTCCTTCTTAGAGCACCCTGAACAAAATATTGTCAAAGAAAGCTGTCCTAGGTGGAAGAATCCCAGTTCAACTATAAGCTGGCCTATCCAACTGTAGGGAGAAACACAATTCAAAAAGGCCCTATATTTGTTCACTTGCTGCAAAAACAATTGGGGAGTTTAGAGCCTGGGGAGCCCGCAACTATGTTTAAGAGATGTTTGGGATTGCTGGAGGGACACATGGAGGCACTTGTTTCCTGGAAAACATTAAAATCGAATGTGCCAAGAAGCACTTAATAGTGCACAGACAGGCTGGGTGCAGTAATTCCAGCACTTTGGGAGGCCAAGGTGGGTGGATGGCTTGAGCCCAGGAGTTGGAGACCACCCTGGGCAATATGGCAAAACCCTGTCTCCACAAAAAATACAAAAATTAGCTCAGTATGGTGGCGGGTGCCTGTAGTCCCAGCTACTTGGGAGGCTGAGGTGGGAGGATCGTTTGAGCCTGAGAGTCGGAGGTTGCAGTGAGCGCAGATTGCACCACTGCACTTCAGTGGGGGTGACAGAGTGAGACCCTGTCACAAAATAATAATAAAATAAAGGTGCACAGACTAATGAGCTCTGGCTATTGGCACAAAGACAGACAGGACTTGAGCTCCTGGAGGATCTCCTTCATCTGGTTCTCATGACCCCCATTTTACAGCGTAGCAGGTGTTTTTCCTTACCATTTGGACAGTAAGCTTCTTGAGAATGAATTATGACTTTAAACATCCACCAAATATCAACTGTATGCCCAGCACATGTCATGCACTGTATTGAGCACACTTTTGTGAAAGTGAAATCATCCTAATCCACTAGAAATTTTATAGCAAAAATTCAGTTAAAAGATGAATAATTCACTTAAAATTAAAAATATAAACTCCGAATATAACTTGTTTAATTACTTCACTTTGGTAACCTTATAAATGCATTTAACAAGAGAATGGGTCACAAAAATTAGCCGCACATGGTGGTACCAGCCTGCGGTCCCAGCTACTCAGGAGACTGAGGCGGGAGGATCATTTGAGCCCAGGAGGTCAAGGCTGCAGTGAACCGTGATGGCGCCACTGCACTCCAGCCTGGGTGACACAGCGAGAATTTGTCTCAAGAAAAAAAAAAAAAAGGATGTGTCATTTGTAAACCATTTTTTTTTCCTTGCCCATGAAAAAACAGCCAGCACTTAATTAATTCTCTTCTCGCTCTCTCTTTTTTTTTTTTTTTTTTTTTTTGAGACGGCGTCTCACTCTGTCACCCAGGCTGGAGTGCAGTGAGGTGATCTGTACCTCTCGAGTTCAAGCGATTCTCCTGTCTCTGCCTCCCAGGTAGCTGGGACTATAGGCACGTGTCACCACATCCAGCTAATTTTTGTATTTTTAGGAGACATGGGGTTTCATCATATTGTCCAGGCTGGTCTTAAACTCCTGACCTTGTGATCCACCCACCTCAGCCTCCCCAAGTGCTGGAATCACAGCCATGAGCCACTGCACCTGGCCACCAGCACCTAATTCTACAGGTGTGACGGACCATAATGCTGAACCATAAAAATGAATTTAAAAAAAAATCTAGTGCTATAATATTTAGGTGTCGAAAACTACCTTACTATGAAATATATGTACCTATATACATCCACATATATATAAAATAAATGGAGTATTTCATTAGTGATTTAATAAGTCTTACAATATTTCTTTAAATGTTATTTGGGTTAAGAGAGACCACTATAAAAGCAGAGATTCCTGTAAACACTGAAAAGTAATACAGTGACTGAATTAGCCATAAAAAGTTTCTAAATTAGTCTACTAGAATGTAAACTCCATGAAGGCAAGCAATTTATTTTTTAACTATTTTTGTCTACTGATGGATCGCCATGTCTAGAACAGCACCTTTCCCAGAGCAGGTGTTTAATACATCTCTGTTGAATTAATAAATTTTTTTAAATTAAAGTTAACAGTCCTGTGAACACCCAAGTTGTATCTCTTAAGTAGGCCCAAGGCCCCACGAGTAATCACTGGTCCTCTAGTTCTTGCACAGAAGTTCAAGTTGGGTAATTCAGGCCCCAAAAGCCATTTTTAGAGCAAAAACTTCAGAATGATTTTCCACAAAGAACCAGAGAATTAAGTTCACTTCATCGGCACAGCACTGGCTGGGCTCAGTTAGAAACACCCCAGATTTTAATTGATGTTTCCATTTGTTAACTGTCGAATGTGAAACCATGTCATTCTAACATTGTTTCTTAAACCACTTCAGTCAAGAGTTTAATGGACCATTTGAAAATTTAATAGTTTACTGTCACAACAATTTGAATTGTCCTGTGTTTTTCTTATGGTCTAATACCTTGTTAATAATAACCCATAGCTACCAGGTATTAAACGTTTACTATGTGCTCATTGAGATGGGTGCACACATTCTCATAAAAATTTCACAATGACCCTTGAATGGGTATTATCCTCATTTTGTAACTTCAGGGAGGTTAAGTAACTTATCCAAATTCCCCCAGGTGGTAGTGGAGTTGGAATTTGCCCTATTCTGTCTGACTTCAAATCCAGGTTCTTAATCCCATAGGCTACCTGTTTATCCATATACTACTAAGGGGAAACATTGTGCTAAGTGATAAATATGGTTGACCTTTTTTAAATATTTGAAATAATTTTGATGTGTAAACAATTGCTTATACTGCATGAAATGGTAAAAAGACAAAGCATTTTCGGAGCCAAAAAACCCTGAGTTCGAATCCTGCTTCACCAATGACTATCAAACCGTCCCTGCAAAAACCTTTCTGAATGGAAGTTTCTTTAAGTGTACACATCAAGATAAAAAACCAAATCTTCTCAGGGTGGTTGTTAGGACTAAGTGACGTAATGTGGGGAGACAGCCTGGGATGGAGCCTGGCACAGGTGAGTGCTCTTGAAGCCGAAATTGCCTTCCTTCTAACGGATTTGCTAAATTGACACTGTGCTGATTTTTTTAAGTGTCTTGTTCATCCTTGTAATACCATAATTACAGAATATAATGACATTGCATTCTCTACAACTACAAAGTAGAATTTATAAACTGATAGAATATGAGCTGGAAGAAGCTTTAGGAGCCATCTGTTCCAATCTCTTCCATTTCCAAATGAGGTCCAAAGAGCTTCAATGACTTGTTTCCAATTTTCACAGAAAGTTAATTGCAAAGACAGGACTAGATCTTGCGCCCCTCCCAGCCCCACTCCGGCTATACCCTCCGCTTTTGCTTCGCATTACACAGGCATGGCAACGCATGTAATTTTCTAACAATTAAGCAGTATAAAATAACCTCAATTTAATTGCATCCAATTAACAAGCCAAATTAGCGTTTCATATGTACACTATTAAACTAGTTGTCTGCCTTCCAAAAGAAATAAAACACTGTTTCAAATAAATCTAGCGTCTTAGTGAACAAAGCTACTTACAGTTTAAATCACCTTTCCTATAATCTTCTTTATATGGAATTAGACATTAATCTCCATTTTAAAAGAAATATTTTCTGCAACTATCAGGATGAGAAGTCACACTGTATAAGTAGCAAAATTTTCTCTCTCACAGAACACCTATGGTTTTCTACAATTTGTATATGTGTGTATGCATACGTGCAAACCTGTACACAACATGTGCATGCTGTCAGATCCCCAATCAAATACAAATGAAGGTGTGTCTACATTTACCTACTGCCCTGCTTTCAAAAGTCCCACCTTTTTCCTAGGCTTCTGAACTCAAGTGAAACCTGCCACAATGCAAATAATAAGAGCTTCGATTATCTCCTGCTTTTTTTTGTTTTGCAGAGAAAATGAAACCATTAAATAAATCTTTGCCCAACAAAGCGCTGCATTTCAAATACACTGTGCTACACTATCTGTGCAGTATTGTAATGATTTAGATACAGCTGGGTATCAATAAAAAAGCAGTATTCCAACTAACCACAAAATGTATCACTGCTCCATTCCTCATACATGTATTCCTAAACATATAATTACCTTGTAATTTTAAGTATAAACATGTCTGCAAGTTGGTGTTTGATGGTCAACTTTCACTACTCATATCTATAAATATATTCTGTAGTAAAAAAAAATTTATATTAGGTTAAAATAATAATGCAATACTTATAATGTTGTTCAAATTGACAACCTGTCATACACATTTGGCCATGTTTAACAAAATATTTTAATCACTTTTGTTACTTATGGTTTTTAGGGTACTTTTAAACACATCAATTAACAGAATAAAAGAATTCACATTATCGTTCAGTAGGGGCAACTTTCATTACTTCTCTTTAGGATATTTTGGCAATCTAACTGTCTCCTTGCCACCAAGATATTCATCCCATATACCCTTATAAGCTTTCTGAAACACACACTTTACAGCACCACTCCGCTACTCAAAAACCTTCAGTGATGCCCAGCTTTCTCTGCAGGTCTTCGAGGCACCAAAAGATCTGGAGCTATGTACCTTTCCAGGCTCCCAACTCCTCCTCTGCCCTGGCACTATCCCTGTCCCCTCTCATTCCAGGTCAGAGTATGGGGAGCTCCTGCCTCCCTTCTTTACTCAGTGAAATTCTACTCAACATCCAAGGTCCTCAGTAAAAAAAAGAATCCCCTCCTGTCATAAGAACCCTCTAATCTTTCCAGCTGGAAAAAATCCTGCTTCCATTTATACTCTATTCCCACTTGTAAGTTTTAATAAAGTTTACTATAAGTCATGTCTCTTCTAGATTGTAAAATGTTTGAAGTTGGAAATCATCATCCTTTTATCTCTGTTGCTCATTCTGACTCTTGAGCTGACTGCAGAGCCCAAGCTTGGAACTACTACATAAAATAGACTCTTTTTGGCCCAGTGTGGTGGCTCACACCTATAATCCCAGCACTTTGGGAGGCCAAGGTGGGTGGATCACCTGAGGTCAGGAGTTCAAGACAAGCCTGGCCAAGATGGTGAAATCCCGTCTCCACTAAAAATAAAGAAATTAGCCAGGCGTGGTGGTGAGCACCTATAATCCCAGCTACTCAGGAGGCTGAGGCAGAGAATTGCTTGAACCCAGGAGGTGGAGGTTGCAGTGAGCTGAGATCGCACTACTGCACTCCAGCCTAAGCAACAGAGTAAGACTCCGTCTCAAATAAATAAATAAAAATTTAAAAAGACTCTTTTTGTCACCCAAATTGAATTTCCTACATTATATAAATTATAAAACGGAAAAAAAAGTAATCAAATGATGCAGTGGACAAAATAAAGGAAAGTGATTTTTCACTAACCTCTGTTTCTACTCATATTTTCATGTCACACAGACCCCTAATCACATGGAAAGTAAGAAATCAGATCTAAATTTCTCCAAAGATCCCGATATTTGCAATCATGAGGAGAAATTATTGGGATAATTGAATGTCTCAGTCCCTTGCTAGTTGTTTGAAAATATGTAGATCTAGCTCATGCAGGGTTCCAAAGATTAATTGGTTACTTTCACACAGTGACTTTGTAAAGACTTCTGAATTGGTAGTTATTTATTAATTGAATCAATGATGCTGGCCATTTTTGTTAACTGGAGCACCAAGTAAGTATTTTTAGAACTTAAATTATTTGTTATTTTAAAAATCTGCAAATAATAATAGTTAATTTACAGGTAAATCCTTCAAACTGAAGTCGTTATATATACAGTCATTAAAAATTCCATGTGCTCCAAGACAATTGATGTGGAAGCACTGAGAAGAGACACGCGTTACCAAGGTTCTTCCAATTTCAAGGCCCTGCCCCTCAAAATTCCCTCTCCAAGGATCAACCTGTAACATGGTCATTTGGAGTGTCATGATGTGTCCTGATTTGCCAAAGGCAGTCCTCACATTTGTCAGGTTGGATAATCATTCCTGCAGTCAACCTTCCTTCAAGGCCCTGCATTACCTTTCTCTTGTTATCAGCCCCACTGGCTTGTTTTTAACTCCTGGAAAGGAGCTCCTTTAGTGGTTCGGGTCATTATTTATACCCTGCATGTCTAGCAGAAGGCCTAATCTACAGGAAATACTTGTTGAATGACTGAGAGAGTGAATTGCATTGACCAACAATAATAGAGCACCAGTCATAGTACGCTGAATAGAGGATTAAGATTATACATAAGTGAAAAGTCAAAAAGATTGGCCCTGGGTACTTCCTGAACTTACTTCCATCCCCCTGTGACCCAGAAGTAACAGGTGAGACCACCTCTCCTTTCGGCCGAGAATCACCCTCAGGCACGTAAACATCATGTCCATCTCTTCCTTTCTCCAAAGTACTTTCTCAGATAGATCTAAACAATTAGATCTCAAGTTTTAAGGGGGTTGGAAATCTAAAAGATTATAGACACCTGTAGAATAGATCACATGTCATAGGTAATACCTCAAATGATGAGTGATGGGAGTGTATGTTAAGATAGCACAAATTCGGCCTAGAACAATAGTAACCCAAATATCAGGCAGTTCTGATTCTATTCTAAATGTAGTCATGAAGCCAGCTTAGGCCTGTGTCTATCTAATGTCGATATTCACAATTTGGCTTAGATAAGCCAAAGATTGCACAGACCAAGAATGCTATGTTATCCTCTTTCTCACGATGATTTCGGAGTTGTGACACAATAATAAAGTGCTAAAATGTTTTCCCAAATTAGTTAGTGGCATCTCATAGCTACAAATACTGGTTTACTCAACCTTTTTTTCAGAAGCATTGCTATAAATATCATACAGAAAGCAGTGCTTTTAACTGTCACTAAATACCAGGAACAAAGAGAAAATATTACTTCTCATACAATTACTTTAAAACAAGCATGATCTTATTTTCATAAAGTTTTCCTATTTTTCTTTAATCCTCTGTGTTCATCCACAACTTCAAACACTGTAAATCCTACAGGTTTCACAGTAGAGCCCTCACTTGAATATTCACTAAAGTTTAGCTCCATATTAATAAAGGATCTGCCTGTATGGTTAAAGCGAATCCATACACTCTGGATGGTTTGAAGTTCCTTATGAAACCTTAATTTCATTGAGTTAGCAAACTTCCAGTGCTCCTTTTTATAATATCACTTTAAAAGTTGTAACAGTTAAATCCCAAGTTTTAGCCAAAATATGAATTGATGATGAATTCACATATAAATCCATGAACTGGAAGCATATCATTGAAATTTTCAGGTAGATATTTAAACTGTGAACCGTTTCTCCACCTACAGAATTAATGTATAGACCAAGAGAGAGTTCTGCTGATGCTGATCGCATACCAAAATGTGAAAACAGTGTTCATTTTTAACAAACGGGAGATGAGTAGCCTGTCTGATCCACAACCATACATCCAGTAGACCTTAGCCACTTTTCCCTTGTGATAATAATTACCACATCAGTTATTAAATTACTTTACATCCTTATGGATTATACTTTCACTCATGCCAACTAACATTTTCTATCATTCTTTAAAATTACTTTTGCTATGTGAAGCTTTCAAATTGACTTTAGCTAATTATTGATAATAATTTAAAAACTGAAACCCAACTCAAATAGTGTACTTGTTATAATTCAAAAACTGAAACCCAATACAGTGTACAACACAAAGGGTTATTTGTTATTGCTGCTGTTAAAATGAGCCCTACTTCGAAAAAAAAAAAAATGGCAAATTCTGGAATAAGATTTTTCATTTTAAATTAAATCAGCATAAAAGAATCAACCTGATTTTCTGAATAGTGACAAAGTGCCAAAAGTTCAAGCAGACACATGCACCATTACTCCACAAGGAATGTCTCCATATATACTGTCCTCTGTTTTGTTTTCATGGTAACAAGAACATTCACAAACACATCTCATGCAAAGGAGCCTGATCAATCAAAATATTCTGCTGGTTAATCTTTCAGTGTAATCAAAGAGCATCATTTTCCTATGTGATAATATACACATAGGAAAATTTTCACATTCCATGTTAAATAGGAATATATAGATGTTTTATGTACTTCAGTGGTATTTTACCAAACACCTCTACAAGGATCTAACCAATTAAAAATCAGTTAGATCTTAAATTTGTAAGATCATTAATATACCACCATTCCCAAAATTGTCCCTGAATCAGTCACACATCAATTTACTCTTGAATATCCTTGTATAAATATAAGCCATCTCTAATAAAGTTAGCCACATAAAATACAATCACTGTAACAAAAATACAGATGCCAATGAGCAAATTTTGTTTTATACCTGACCTATGCTCAACGCAAGAAATTGGCTCAGACAATGTTCAAAAGAGTCATCATTATAATGTAATACATTTCTGTATATAAGAAATATACTGCATATTTCAAACCTAGTGGTCAAAAGGGATTATGACGCTTGAAACAAACACACTATCATTAAGTAAATACTGGTAACTCCTTTTCAGTTCACAATGCAAATGTACAGTTGTCATTTGGTACCATGACTCCTTAGGGTTCCACAGGGAATTTTCTCTTAATAATGAAAATGATACCCACTTTACTCACAGAAAGGGCATTTCTGTTCTGATCAACCATTTGGCCTATATCCTAAAAATCAAACCCAATCTTCTCATTCCACAATCTACTTTGTTAAAATTCTGCTTTTGGCACTCTTATAAGGTGAAAAAGCAATGAGGCATTTGCTACATATGTAGCAAACATATGTGATCTATATGTGCAAATATTTAAAATAACTTGGTTTGCTCAAGGACAAATATCACCAAATATTACTATATCACTGGAGGAAACGTTTCTGATAAAGTTAAATGGCCTTTTTCTAGGAGGACAGCTCATTGCAAATTTAATTAAAATGGATCTTATTAATATTTCAAGTAATTTCTGGGCTTGATTATGCACTACAAAAGAAACAACTGAACTGAAGAGAAAAATCGATAGCCCTTGACTAGGGCTCTGGGTATGCTAGAAAAACAGTTCTCTGGTGAATTATTGAGGTCTAGCTTTAGGGTTGGGGGCGAGTACCAATATTCATTTGGAGGTAAATTGAGTTATTTTTTAAATGGCAGAAAATGAAGGAGAAAAATCAGTTCAAATTTTCCATTATAATGAAAGTACAGGAAACAAGCCTTTCTATATTCATTTTAGGCCTAAAGAACTCTGCAGAGAATAAGGGTTTTGCAATGTCAGTTGCACACACAGCTTCCTGTGTGAATGCTAAGCCATTACAGGTGTCCTAAGGCCTCCAGTGAAACCTATTATCAAGAGATTCCTCTGTCCTCCTCCAAGTCATCCCCAGCGCCCCCCATCTGCCGCCAACACATCATTGCTCCTCTCCTCCAAGTGTCTTGATTAAGGACCGTCTCTCTTCTCTGCACTCCCGAGGTTAAAGTGCCCCCGTTCCCTTGGTGTAGCAGGTTACAAGCTTTCCCGTTAGGGAGGACTAGTGCCTGCAGTCCTTTTTAGTTAGATGCTTTTAAGTCAGAGAGGACAGGAGCCACTTGAAGAAACCCTCCTTCCCTTCTTCCTTTCCCCCACTAGGAACCAAGTCCCTGAAGGACAACACCCAGGGACGCTTCCTGACCTTCTATCCCCTCACCCAATTTGGGTTTGGAGGGTTGGGGTCGCATTTTTTCATGTCCTCTGCTGCACTGGATGTGTTATGTAAGAAGGACCAAACGCTGGAGGCACATGCGTATAAAGCGCTCCGATCTGTGATAACAGCTGGGGTAGCAGAGCGGATCTGGAGTCCACCCCCCCACCACCAACAAATACGACAGACCCCACACATGCACATTAGCACCCCCTCCCCCAACCTCTCACTCACACACACACACACACACACACACACACGCACACACCCAGAGCGATGTTTTCCTGTCTCACCCCTACCCGTACCAGAGGCACAGAATGGAAAGGCGGGGGG
>NC_045438.1:41936288-41960496 GCF_002776525.5 Piliocolobus tephrosceles
CGCGGCCCCCTCCCCCGCTACCTGACAACGGGCCGCCGCCGGCCGCCGCAGCCGCAGCGGTGGCCGGGCCGTGCGCGCCGGTGCACGTCGCTCATTAGTAAGCAGGCACATTCCTGCCTCCAGCGCTCCCGCGCGGCCCCCTCCCCCCAGGACATTACGCAAAGCAGCCTCTCCTCATCTGCATAGATCCGCGGCCAGGGTATTCCCCGCATTTCCCCACGCGCCCGACACCCCTCCCACGGTCTCCCCCCGTCCCCGCCCCCTCCGACCCTCACCCTTGGGCCACCGGGAAGGGGCTAGGGGCACGCGCCGGGGAGCTGGGAACGGAGTTCGGCGGCGGCGATTCCAATATAAAGTGAAACAAGCTACCAGCGCCGAAGGAGGCAGGAAAAACCCAGCGCCCAGGCCACTTACCGAGCCGAGGAGGGACCTAGATTCCCGCCGCTCCGCTCTCGCGGTGGCCGGTCCGGCCTCCGCGCACCCCGAGGCTGCACCCAGCACCCCAGAGGCGAGACGTGGAGGAACGCTGTGAACGAGCCGGGAGACCCTCCAAGTTGCTCTGGGCTCCGGGGAGCGTCAAGGTCCAAGACACAACTTGGCAAAGACTTGTGCCACAGTCACCGAAGATGTTTGTGCGGAGACCCTCCTCCGGGAAGCGACGGCGCTCGGCGGCGCCCCGCTCTCCTCCTCTCCACCCCCTCACCTCCAGCCCGCCTCCCGCCGGCCGCCCGCCTCCGGGCCGCGAGCCCCTCGGGCGGCTGTCAGCTCCCGGCCGCCGCCGGGTGACAGGGGCGGGAGGAGGGCGCGACGCGGCGGCCCAAGCCCGAGCGGGCGAGGGGGATCCTCGCAGCCGCGGCGGCCGCTCACCTGGAAAGTCACCGCTGAGGAGGAGGAGAAGGAGGACGGGGAGGAGGAGGAGGGAGAGGAGGAGGGGGAGGAAACCCCCCTGGTGCCCTTGTTCTTGCTGCCGCGGCGGCCGCTCCTCGCCAAGGCTGAGCGTGTCTGGTGGGGGGTGTCTGGTAGCATTTCCTTAAGGACAGAGGGAGGGCGGGCGCGGAGGGAGGGAAGAGATCCCGACCGCCAGCCCAGGCTCCTCTAGCCTTTATTTATTTTTCTGACACTGTACGGAGATGGGCCCGGGGTAGGAGCAGCCGGGCTCAGGCGGGAGCCGCGAGGCCCGGGCCGCAGCTGTCTGCGTGCGGGAGCCGCAGCGGCCGCCTCCCCTCCCGGGCTGTGGATGCACCGGGTTATTCCTGGCAGCGCCTCCCCGAACAGAAGTTACTAGGAGGAGTGCGCGGCGAGGGCGGACTGGAGGGAGAGGCGGAGGGCGGGAGGGAGGGAGGAAGAGGGAGAGACTCAGCCAGCGACGTCATCGGATCCCCCAGCGCGTCCCAGGGAGGGAGGCTGAACCAGAAAAACCAGTCTGGAGCCAGCGAGCGAGAAAGGGATGTGTGGCGCGCGGGGGACGGGGGAGGGAGGCGGTCGGGAGGGCAGGGCCCGGCCCCACGGCTGCCGCTCCGGGCAGGGAGATCGCGGCCGCGCACTCGCTCGGTCGGAGCGGGGAACTCCCCGGAGAGTCAGTGTCTGCTTGTCAGGCAAAAAAACTTGGGCATCTCTAGGAGCCTGAGAATTTCCTCTAAGGATTTGGAAACCTCCGTCCCCACCCCTTCCCCATTTCCCAGAGAATCGTCGTCTGCCTTCCTAACGAACGGGATTGTATAATTAGTAGTGTCCTTAGATTTGGTCCCAGTACTCCGGAACCCTGGCCTCTCCTCGCCCCTGCCTCTACTCACAATTATCGATCAAGAAAAACAAAATCAGACTGTGGCTCCTGGCTACGTTTCTGGAGCTTCTCAGTGTTTTACTAGCACTTTCCGTGCCCCTGCGGGCGCGCGAACTTTTCACGTGCTCTAAACGCCCGAATTGCCTTCTCTGGGGTCACTCACCAGGGTGCCCCCGGGGCCCCCAGCTCTGGGACCGCGGCCCGCCCTCGCCGGGGAATTCAAATAGGTGTGGGCAGCGGCGCGAGGAGCAGCTGCCGGTTTCCTGGTGGGCCGCGCTGGAACCTCGGGGCGAGCTGCCACCTTCAGCCTGTGCGCTTCCCTCTCCACGGAAGAGACCGGAGTTGAAATCACACCCAGCCCTGGGAGAGCGGGGTCGGGGAACGGGGAATTCCAGGCGAGTGGGTGCCGAAGCTCTGGGCTTCCTCCCAGGCCGGGCGACACCCGGGGGACACCGGGGCTCCCTCGGGCCGTTACCCTGCCTGTGTGGACTGGTGTGCACCCTCGGGGGAGGTTCCCAGGCGGCCACGGTGCCCGAGCGCGACCAGTGACTGCTGGGCCGGGCCGGCGCCCGGAGTGCCTCCTCCGGGTGGTCGCCCCGCCGAGCGGGGACAGCGCGCAGCCCTTCCCGGGCGCCCCAGTCCCCGCACCCTGCGAAGCCAAGCCGAGTGCCCAGGGCGCCGCGGGTCCCATCCGTCCTCCCCACCCCCCGGCCGCGCCGCCGCCCTGCCCGGGGCGGAGTAAACAAGAGACGCGCAAGATTTGACCTGGCGCGACCCGGCTTTCTGGCCGGGGTTCCCCCTGAGCAGGTGACTCCGTGGGAGGGGTGGAAATGAGTCTCAGGAATTCCGGGCCAAAGACAATAACTGTAGTTCTGCTTTTAAAGCAGGTATTTCACCAACAACTGCGGAATGTTTTGTGTCTCGAGTTTCAAATTTCGCGGAAAGGGACCAAATGTCAGGACATATAAAATATCCTCTTCCCTTTTCATTAAAAATGAATGCGTTGCAAAGGAAGGGCAGCCCCTTAATGCCTTCTAGAATAGCGCCGCTGGTTCCGTGTTTGTTTTGTTGTTCATTCTGGCTTATAATCACTGTGTTTCTGAGGTCCCTATGCTATGGCAACAGTGCGGAGAAGGGCAACTCTGCCAAATAAAGCGGTGATACATTTTTTTAACCGATTTTTTTCTCAGAGGAGAAAAATCTGAACAATGTGGCGTAAGTTTCATTTTGTCCTCCTCTTAGGTTGATCTCATTTAAATTCAGGGCCTGCTTCCACTGAAGCAACTTCTTCTTTCATTGTATAGGTTCTTTAATATCCAGTCTTTTTCAACTTGAACGCTTTAATTTAAAAAACTGTCCCAGTCATCATTTTCTTTTAAATGTATGCCGTTGCATTTTAAACATCCATTTAACACAAAAAATGTGATTTTTGAAATTTTTTTCAATTTCAAACCCACCTGCTACATACTCCCAGAGAGCGTTTTATTTAATTACTTAATAGAGAAGATTGAGCAGTTTCTTTAAGAATCCAATTTCCCTTCAACAAACACAACAGCAGCTGCCCAAGCTCCCAGAAACTAAGCAGACAGCGTTTTACTTCACTAGAATGAACGTTAGTTGAAACCTTAAATACCTCTTTAAAAGACTAGATTAAAGAGAATAATGGAAATATTAAGATACTCCAGTAGTTAGTTAAAATATTTTTTAAGGAAAACCAGGCAGATATACATCTATTTTGATGATTTGATCCCACCTTCAAAGAGGATCCCTGAACAGAATGTTAGTCAAAATTTGACAAATTTTAAATAATTACTTTGTTTCAGAGTCATGAGGATGGAAAGAAGATAACCTGCATTGAGTTGAAGTAAAGTAAAACTATTATGAATATGCATAACTAGGTGACATCCTCTCTGCTGGAAGAATCCTTCATGTTTCTTTCTTTTTTTTTTTTTTTTTTTTTTTTTTTCTGGTGACAGGGTCTTGCTCCATCACCCAAGCTGGAGTGCAGTTGCGTGATCTTGGCTCATTGCAGCCTCTCCCTTTCAGTCTCAAGCAATCCTCCCGCCTCAACCTCCCGAGTGGAGGGGGTGCCACTAAAGATTTGGAGCAAATCAGCACCATCTACTCCAGAGCCTGACCTACAGAGGACTTACAGAAAGTATTGTCTATTGTGGTTGATTATTCCTGTGATCAGTCCCAACGGCCTTCTGATTGGGGATTTCTCTCCAAAAGGCTGCATGGCTTTTCTTCTCTAAGTGAATCTCCTTTATAACCCATATTTTCTGTCTGTATCCCAAACATGCTATCCATATTTAGTCAATGTCCAGTTGCTTGCATGTAAAGGCAATAGAGTAATCAGAAAACTCTTCCCAGAAAGCCCCCAAAGACAAAACTAGCATTGGTAGAAAACTGGGCATGAGCTCTAAGAAGCTCTATGGGAAGTGAGGCTGGGTGGGGCACTGCTGCCCCAGCCTGGCACCCATATGGAGCATCAGCAAGGAAGCAGGAGCTTTCTTTTCATCATGCATCCTTCTTACCACTTCTCAGGTTCAAAGGGAAAGAAAATGTGGTAATCTGCATTTTCAGACATTAAGAAAGTAAAATAATTAATGGCTACATGGTTGTATGGCATTTTTCATAGTGTTGTCAGAAAATCACTTTGAACTGAAATTACTTTCATTCAAAAAATATTTATTGAATGCCGGCTATATGCCAAAGATTCTTAAGATACATCAGTGAACAAATGAAAGTTCCCTGCTTTCTTAGAGCTTGCATTTCAGTGGGAGGAGAGGATTTGGAGGAAGAATGGGATAGACAATAAATGTAAGTAATAAATTATATAAGACTTTGAAAGGTAACATGTTTTGGGGAAAAACATAAAATAGGGTAAAGGATATAGGTGGGGTGAGGGTTTTCCTGATGCTATATTAAATGGGAACATCAGAGTAAGACTTGTTGAAAAGTGAGATTTCTGCCACGGCTTGAAGGAAATACCTGGAGATACCTGGAGGACAGAGCTTTTCAGATAGAGGGAGCAGCCAAGGTACAGCTCCAATACCTGGAATTTTTATAGACATCAATGGTAATGGTGTGACTAGAATAAAATGAGACAGCCAGTGAACAGAAGGCCTCTCAGGCCACTGTAAGAATTCCAGAAAAGCTTCATAAAAGGCAAGTTTGGGGCCTTTACCACTCAGCTCCGTGGAATCTGAATCTTTGTGGGCCCAGGACTCTGCATTTTTAACATATAAAGCAGTTGTTACTTATGTATTCTATAACACAAGACCTCCTGCCACAGAGCATGGAACCTGATATACCCAGGCAGGAGAACTGGGTACCAGGAGACATTTTACATGAAGCTTCCAGAACCAGCCATGCCCATGTAACTAATCAAAACTCTTTCCGTAAATCTGCAACTCAAATGACTTTAAGAAAAAATGGATTTCATTGATTCACATAACTATAACTCAAGGACTAACTTTCAACATAGTGAGATCCTGAGGCTCAAATTTTATTACCCCGTAAGGCCTTCTCCATGTCTGTTCTTATCTCTGTGCTTCATTTTGCCCTTCAGGCAAACATTCTGCAGGTTGGTGGCAGCATTCCCAGATTATCTTCTTCCTAGATAAGCAACCCAGCAGGAAAAGACCTTCTTTCCAGATAGCTCAGGCAGCCTTAGTCATGTCATTGCACCTGAACCACTTGCCCGGCTTGGGTAGAGTAATCTGATTGGTCATGACTAGACCTGAAGAGGAAAAGGTCCTCATGGAAAAGAAAAAAAAAAAAAGCTGTTCCCCCAAGAAAAGGAGTCTTGCAAACCACGGGGCGGAAAGTATCCACTATATCCCTTAAGTCTTTTGGCTTTGGTTTCCCTATTTTTTATAACTAGGGATGTGGTCAAGATGATGTGTCTAATTCCCTGTACATTCTATATAAATCATTGTAATAAATTCCCCCCATAAAATTGTGCAAAATGAATTAACTGCCATGCCAGTCTCTCAGATAAATTTATAGTACTATAAATAAGACATTAAAAGGGTTACCTGCTATGGGATTCTAATGAATAAATAGAAGATAGCCTTAGGTCTTAATAAAGAGTAATGACTTAGAACTGCCTTTCTGGTGGATCTCTTGCTTCCTACTTATCTGCTTTAATTAGTATATGGAGGAAAATTAAACAGTGTCATGATTCTTGTGATGTTAAGAATACATAGGGGCCGGGCGCGGTGGCTCAAGCCTGTAATCCCAGCACTTTGGGAGGCCAAGACAGGCGGATCACGAGGTCAGGAGATCGAGACCTTCCTGGCTAACACGGTGAAACCCCGTCTCTACTAAAAAATACAAAAAACTAGCCGGGCGAGGTGGCGGGCACCTGTAGTTTCAGCTACTCCAGAGGCTGAGGCAGGAGAATGGCGTAAACCCGGGAGGCGGAGCTTGCAGCGAGCTGAGATCCGGCCACTGCACTCCAGCCTGGGCAACAAAAGAAAAAGAAAAAAGGAATACATAGGTCCCCAAAAATTAGTTGAAGAAAATAATATGGAGGGGATATCTGCATATCTGTTGAATTGTCAATAGGATACAAATCCAGTCATTCTAATGTAGACAAGTCATTTTATCCCACTATACATGCTTTGGCTCAGGAGTGGAGGGAGATAGTGGTAATGAAGGACCGATCAGCCAGAGCCATACTGTGATTCAAGATGACATCTGTTAGGATTGAAGGATAAAGTGCTTATCCCCATGGGTTTTACAAGGCAGACAGAGCATGCAGACATCCAACTAACCAAATGTCACCCTGTACTCCAGAGTTGCTCAGAATATATTCCCAAGACCACTTGTAGCAATATCTCCTGAAATGCTCTATTAAAAACCTGGGCTACCCCCTAGATTTATAAAATCAGAATCCTCAAAATTAGGGCCTGGGAAACTCCATGTGAATGAGATCCCCAATGACTACTATTCTCATTATAGTTTGAGAAGCATCCCTTTACACTTTGTCCCTCAGACTGAATGGAGGTTGGCTGTCTGAGAACTCCCTTCTTCCCTGTTCGTCACATTCTTCAGGTTTCACGTGATTCTTCACTTCATGACAAGTTGGTCTCTTTTTCTCCTTTAAAGATATTCATGTGGAGCTTATTTTAAACAGATTTCTTCTGTGCAAAAAATATGTCAGGAAATAAATGATCCCATGAATGATCCAGGCCTGAGGCCTGAGGATGAGAAGGGTGGAGGGGGAGGAGGGAATGGTAAGCACAGAATACAGGAATGCATAGAGGATGCAAGGGGCGGGAGAGGTCAGCTGTGGGGATGGGCAAGATGCAAGCAAACTTTGATGGTTTTCTAGTTTAGCTTAGGACCAATCCTGCCCATAGTTTATGGAAGGATACTGCATATTTCATCAGTTCAATCTGCTGTGAAATACGTGTTATATTCTAGAAAATGCTCAAGGAATGCCCAGTCAGGCCTTTATTTTGAGGAAGCTCAATGATATTCCACAGATAACCTTCTTAAAGATGAACAAATATCAGATAAAGGAACAGCCAGTAAGACTCTGTCCAGGATTACTAATGCCTGAACTGCCACCTTAGATATAGGGAAATGTAGGCTTATTATACAATGTTAGCAATTTAAGAGCACCGCACTAACATCATCCTCCATCCTACTTTCTTCCATCACCCTCCCCCAGCTCCAAAAGTGGTTAGAACTGAAATTCCTCCACTTAACAGTCACTGCTTGGGGTTAAGGCTCTGCCTCTGTAGAAATCTTCCTTTACAAGCTAACTACAAGTGGTAGGCTCTTCTTATCCTAAGCTCTTAATCAGTCATTAACTTCTTATGAAAGATTAATTTATTAGATTGCCTTCCACAGTGACAGCTAGCTTAGTGATCAAACTGATTTATCCTGACAAAGCATAGAATGGAGATAGTATAGGAGGGTCTGGAGAGGGAGTAAATCAGAGAGATCCAAAGCTTGGACCAGACTGACATGGGCACACTAGGGCAACTAGGAATAGGATACAAATTGAAGGGGAAAGGTGTGAAAAGATGAAGGGAAAAGCAAACACAAAAGCCGGCGTCTTTGACCACAGAGGATGCCTGTGCTCAGGGCCTGTGGAGGCGTCATGATGATCCAGGGTTTTTAGGCAGAAGCTGGGTGGCTCTGTCAGCCCAGAGTGCATGTGCTAGTCCTGACCCTGAGCTAGTGGGAGACCTGAGTCCCCTCTCTTAGCCTCCACTTCCTCATTCAAGCAACTAGGGGATTCCCTTTCAATCATAAGATTCTGAAATAGAAACTCCTAACAATCTAGCAGGGACAGAGAAAGGGAGCAGGAAGAGAGGGAAGCATGAAAGAGAAAAATAACAGAGAGAGCTTATCAAAGTCCAAATGCCTCCCAAACTCTTGCAGTGGTTTCTTAGGGTAAAACATCAATTTCCAATGTTAAAGAAATGGGAGTATACGGGCAAGCAGTTGTAGGGGGTTTCAGAGAATAGTGATTTTGGTTTAAACATAGGCCACACAAATTTGGTATACTATATGGTCAGAAAAGAGAAGAGTTGTTTCTCATTGTCAGCCATAAAACACTTTGGGAAAAAATGTATTTTTCTTGAATTTCACCAATGAAGTCTTTCATTAGTACCTATGTCCTTAAACTTTTAGAATTCCTGAGAATAGTGACTTGACCCACTCCCAGTTTATCTATTGATGTGATACCTGGTAGAGCTGACCCTCTTTTATATAGGTTTGAACCTTGAGTTTAGGGTAGTAAAGCAAAAAAAGTCAAATAGTTGTCACTAAGTTTGTGCAGTGATTTAGGCCCTGAGCTAGAAATTGTATGTAAAATAAGGTAGCAAGTTGGAAGCATCAAAGAGAAAATGTGCTAGTAGAGGATATTATTTCTCATCCAGAGGAGGCTGCTCTCAGCAAAGAAGAAGATAACAAAATTATACAGATGTAATGCAGGGTGGGTTTACTTTGCTGTTACTGGGGTAACAACAGAGCCATCGCTGAAATAGTCCCACGTGATCATCCACGTGCTTCATAAACCCAAACAGAGAGACTACTGTGTCATAGCAATACACCTTGTATAAAAGGAAGAAGAAATCCATGATCTGTTTAGAAAGATTTGCACAGGACAAAATCAAACTCATTTTAAAACATTTTGTACTCAAAATATTCAGCTACTTGAAAAGTCCAAGTATATAGATGAGGCTGCTCCCAGTGTTTCTGGTTAGTATAACAGCATAAGAAAGTCAGTTATTTGTTTTGTATCTTTTTTAAAAAGATTTTTTATAGAGGAACTACTTACTCAGTATGTCATTTCCCACTGATATTCTTGTATACGTAGATGAATATGTCAATACCTTCTGTTCTGGCAAACTGATATGCTCCAGATCCCTCTAGTGCCCTATAATTATATCTATCATTGTTTTATAATCATTTCTCCTGCACTCTACTGTGGGATCCTTAACTAGCAGAGACTGTGCCAGTGATGTATGGTGTTGAATAAATAATCTGAGTTTTAAAGTTAGTATTTTACTGCTGCCTTCTTTTCTTTTCCTGGGCTGTGTATAGGCCACGACACTGCCACTGAAATGTGTTAGACTCCCTATGCTAAATAACGTCTTAAATAATGACACGGGTCGGGGCATATTTCAAACAGACCTGTGTCAAAAACAAATGGAGCCTTGGGGAGGCAACCTGTTCTGTTGTTATTACATCTGTCCTTTAAGGCAATGATTCTTTTCCAACAATCATATTTTTGCCGGGCATTTAAGGATGCCTGACCCAAGCACCACTGGTACAAAGCTCACCAAATATCATGTGTGTAAATCAGTCCTTGATGAGTTGACAAAAAAGTATTTTTAAAAATGTAGGTACCCAAAGTAAACAAATAAGTGTACAATTATATTAATTTTGGCATATATTTGTGTGAGTGTAACCATTACTCTGAAAAAGATGGAGAATATTTTTAAGATTACAAAAGGCTCCGTTGTACCCCTTCCCACAGGGTACCCCTGAGATAATCTGTGCTCTAACTTCTATCACCATAGGTTGGTTTTTGAGTAAAGACATATATGTATATATGCATGCATGCACATATGTATGTATTGATTTTTAAAATAATGTTTCAAGTAACCATGTGCTAGACCAAGTTTGATGACTAGAGATACAGGAGTGATCAACACAGATGAGGCCTCTAGGTTCTATGGGCCTCACATTCTGGTTGAGAAACTGATAGTAAACAAATTTACCAATAAGACAGTTTCAAATCATGAAAAATGGCAAGAATAAAACAAGGTAATTGATAGGCAATAAATAGGTAGGTAGGGTAATATTGGATGAGGGTGGAGGTATCTGCAGGGTTGACATTTGGGCTGAGAACTGACTGAGGAAAAGCAGGGTAAAAGAGTCCCAGAAAGAGAGAACTGAAAGTGCAAAAGCTCTAAGTCAAGGAGAAGCTCTGTGCCATGAGGAACTGAAAGGCCAGTGTGGCTGGACATGGAAGGTGGGGACTGCAGAGGAGAAAGTCCTAAGAGATAATGAAAGAAAGGCAACCAGAGGAAGACACCTTTGTGGGCTAGATGAGTTTTGAGGAAGGGGATAGACATTGGGGATTAAAAACTACGTATATCTTATGTGTTCTATTAATTAATTAAAAAAACGTTTCCCAGAAACAACCTTCAGCAAATAAGTAATGGCTGCTGGATATTACTTGCAATTGGGTGGCAGGTCAGCAAGGAAAGAATTCCAAATAGAGGACTTTCCGAACGCCTAATTATACATATTGAATGTAACAAAAGGAAAATAGTTTTTAAGGTAGCAAATCCTAAAAAGAATTTAGATAATGTGGGTGCTATTCTTCACATTTTTCTATGGCTAATTAGAGAGAACTGGGAAACACACAATGCTGCCCACCGCTCTGCCAACCCATTATGGGCACTTCTAATTTCAGATAAATGAAGCCCTTGGATACCACCCCCAGTTTGTCTTAGAACATCCATTGTATTATCAGAGTAGATGAGTAAAAATAATAGCCTTCTGAATATCTATAAAGGGTACCTTTCTCTTATTAGTAGATAGTTACGAGTTCAAATCACGTCTCCATGTTAATGAAGCAACTCCCAAATTTACTTTGCTCTTGAAAATCTAGTTTTTCAAATTTTCTGTTTTACATAGAAAATGTGATATTTAACTGGGTGGCTTAGTTAGAGCATTAAGTGCACGATGTATGTAACTTTAAAAATTAGTAATTATGTGAAATCTGAAGGTATGTATATAGATACATATATGTATCTTCTGTCTAGTAAATATCTTGTGTGCACTTGTGATTTCAAATTACATTTCTCGTAGCATATATTGATCCAAGTATATATAAACTTAAAGATACGCTAAAAACAACCAATTGGCATCTTTAAAATTCACTCTTCATTAAATGAAACCATGATGCCATTTTTAAAAAAACTATAATATACATGTAATGGGAAATATTACATGTCATGGCCAGGGCAAAATTTGAAGAAGAAAATATATCAAGACAATTGTATTTAAGTTTCCAACAAGAGATTACATCACTAGGTTTATTGCATTTACACAAATATAATAGCAATGTTTGCAAAATGCCCCTAAAATTCCTGAGTGAAAGCAGAAATGAAGAACATTTGCGTGATTATAAATATCAGGACATCTGAAAGCATAAAGATATTTGGTTGAGTTTTTCCATTGTTATCCAGGTTTGATTACATAGAACAATGGAAAGCCTCTTATTGTTTTGGTGTTTCGGAACTTAGCACAGGGGCTGCCACTTATTTTGGCTTTTTTCTTAATTATTCCAGGGTTCCATTAACTGCTTTCTCTGACATGAAATCTAACAAGGCTAAAGACTAAAATGCAGTTGTTTACAGCATAAGTAGGAGGCCACTCTGTGCAGGGCAAAATCAACAGAGAGGAGACCGTCTTATGCTTTCGAGAGGCAGTCTGCTGATACTGTCATAATGTCTAGTGACAGGCCAGAGATCAACACCCAACACCCTCATTTACCTGACAGTGATTTGGCCAATCACTTAACATCTCTAAGAGCTTCATTTTCCTACAAAATTGAGACCATAGTATTTGTTTCATAGTGTTGCTGTCAGGGTTAAATGTTATACATTAAGCATTAAATATATGCTGCTTGTTTATCTAAGTATTCATGGTCAGGCACTAACTTCTTATGTGACTCTGCGCAATGCATTCATCTCTGTACCTGTTTCCTCATCCATACACTGGGAATTGAACAAAGTGAGCCCTAAGTTTCGTTCCAACTTCAATATTCTATAATTCTTACAACTTATATGGTCTCAGCTTCTTATCTTTATAATGGGCATGAGAGTACCGACCTCATAGAATTTTTGAGAGAATAAAATGAATTAAGACAGGTAGAAATTCTTAGAACAGTGCCTGCCACATCGGAAGTGTTCAATACATATTAGCTGTGCTGATGATGCTAATGATAAAGACGATGATGACTCCATTTGCAGACGGTGTGGCAACCATAAAACATTCAGTATCAGATTGATTACGTTCTCTTCTTTTCCGAGTCAATGCCAGAGCTACCAAGATTTTATTGTTTAAAAGTTCTTCAAGACTAAACTCATTTTACATGGTATGATTATTATACATTGTATGCCCATATCAGACCAGCTTGGCCAACAAGGTGAAACCCCATCTCTACCAAAAATACAAAAATTAGCCGGGCACGGTGGCAAGCTCCTGTAGTCCCAGCTACTCGGGAGGCTGAGGCAGGAGAATTGCTTGAACCTGGGAGGCAGAGGTTGCAGTGAGCTGAGATCGTGCCACTGCACTCCAGCCTGGCAGTGCGAGGCGAGGCAAGGCTCCATCTAAAAAAACAAACAAACAAACAAAAACTCATGTGCTCCGTAAATGTGGAGTACCTACTATGTACCCAAAAAAATTAAAATAATTTTTTAAAAAAGCCTGAACTCATTCACTTCTTAGTAAAAATTATGTAAAGATTTCCCAGTGTAGATACCCTAGCCTGCTAATCTTTTTTTCCTTTTGTTATCAGTATCTTAAGAAATTAATTGGCCGGGGAGTGGTGGCTCATGCCTGTAATCCCAGCAGTTTGGAAGGTCAAGATGGGAGGATTGTTTGAGGCCAAGAGTTCAAAACCAGCCTGGGAAACATAGTGAGATCCCATCTGTACAAAAAATTTTAAAAAAAAATAGGCATGGTGTCATGAGCCTGGGGTCCCAGCCACTTGGGAGGCTGAGGTGAGAAAATTGCTTGAGTCCAGGAATTTGAGGGTGCGGTGAGCTGTGATGGTGACACTGCACTCCAGCCTGGACTACAGAGCAAGATCCTGTCACCCTCCTCAAAAAAAAAAAAAAAAAAAAAAAAAAAAAAAAAGCAATTAATTAATTTATTTATGGCCATTCTCTCTTTTTGTGAGCTGGATATGTGTTCACTTTCATTCTAAAAATGTACAGTCCCCAAAGCCCATACATGTTGTCAAACTTCACTACATTTACCTAGAGAGTTTCCTGTAGTCTCCTCTTCCAAGTATTTTAAATAATGTGTAATTTCTTCACATAACTGAAACATTCTAATGTTGAGTTGGCACAGGAAGAGAAGTTTTGATTTACTCAGAACTGGGATTTGTGCGGGTCATTTCCTAGTCCTCCTAAGTATTTAACAAATGTAAAATGTAACACACAATTAAATAAGCTAACCCAAGCCAAATAAACCGATGAATGCATTATAAATAGCAACCAAAATTATACTTCAGATGTTAACTCGTGTGTCCTGATTTAATAATGAATTACATCATTTGACAAATGAGATAAGACTTGCACCTTTAGCTTTCTGATCCAAACTTCTAATAGTTGAAATGTATTATTACCATCTGGTGTCTGGCCTCTAAAATGCCCTGGTGATATCTGCCTCATTTCAAGTAGTCAGGGCTTGCATATGCCAGCAAAACACTCTCCTAAGTGTCTTGATTGGCAGGCCCAGAGAGAAGGCTAAGAACCAAATGAACCATGGAGATATAGCTCCAGCTCTGTAGAATTTTCTTCTGGTTCAAGGCAGACTCATTTTCTTAGTTTGCGTAGCAAAGAAATTGTCATGATCGAAGTTGTTTTTATTTTGGAACTTAATCCTGAAGGATGCAGTTCCTACACTTACCAAGAATGTTTGCATCTGTTTTAAATTATTTCACACCCTTTACAAAATAGCAATAACTTTAACACCTTTTGTTTTCAGTGAAAATAATTCAAGAATGAAGCTGAGAATGATACATAAGCCTAGAGTTTTAACTCAGTGAAGCAATGTGATTCTGACAGTTCTTTATTTTTTTTCCGCATTGTGTTAGATTCCTAGTAAAAAGGGAAGATGAATCTTATTGCTTTCAAGAACCTGACAGCTTGGTATACAGGACAGAGTGAACATACATAGAACAATATCCAATAACACAGCTGAAGGTGACAAAGCCATTGCCAGACAGAGTGGTGCAGGTTGTGAGATCAGTTTTCTTGGTAAGTCTTAAGGACTGAATGTTGGTATTCTCTAACATTCGTAGATTATAATCTAATCCCCAATGTGGTGGTAGAACTATCTGGGGGTAAGACCTTTGGGAAGTGACTAGGCATGAGGGTGGACCCCTCCTGAATGAGATTAATGTCCTTATAAGAAAAGTCCAGAGAGCTAGCTCACTCTCGTTCAGCATGTGAGGACACAAGAAGCCCAGAGTCTGTAACCTGAAAGAGGGCCCTCACTAGAACCCAATCATGCTGATGCTGTGATCTTGGACTTTCAGGCTCCAGAATTGTGAGAAATAAATTTCTGTTTTTTATAAGCCACCCATTTCATGACACTTTGTTATAGAGGCCTGAACAAAGACAATACGTATACAAGATAATTGATAAAGATGAAATTTAGGAACACAATTAGAAGTGAAATGCAAATAACAAGAGGGTGACCCTAGAGCAGAAAAGTATCTGTGTCTGGCAAATTTGAATAGTTTACAAATGCCAAGCCTGTGCAAAATAGGAGTTACCAATATTAATGGCTGCATCATTACAAGGTATATCTAAAAGACACTTAAGATTAAGTCCATGTTTGTCAATGGGGAGGCTGAGAGTAGGAAATGTTAAATAATCTGCCCTTGGTCACTCAGTCAACAAGTAAGAGAGCAGGGAATCAATCTCAGATCTAAGTCCTCTAAAGTTATTCCCCAAACTCCTCACAGCTTCACTTAATAACCATTTCCTGCTTTGGTTGACTTTACAAAGATGACCATACATTTGAGAGCAAAAGGGGAAGCTATGAATCATTACATCTGGACAAACGGCATGAATCAAGATCATCCACTGCCAACTAGAATGTATGTTCATCTTCTGCCTATATATCTTCATTCCCAGACATCCACCAGACTTCTAGTGGCTTACCTGAGAAGTACACTTGGAGGTCATTTTCCTGGAGTAAATTGATCAAAGTCTTACAATTCTAGAAAGCTATGTATTTTAAAAGAGTTTACACATGCAAAAAAAAAAAAAAAAAAAAAAATAGTACAATGAAATGAATCATTATTAGTGGAATTTCAGGTACTCAGGTACCTGATAATAAGAACTATTTCGAAACAACATAACTTTCCTGGTACCTGTCAAATCACAGTTTTCATATGAGATATGGCCAGCTGGGTATTTAAGGATAATTGGTCAGCTACTGTGATGGTTAATATTGAGTGTCAACTTGTTTGCATTAAAGGATTCAAAATATTGTTCCTGGGTGTGTCTGTGAGGATTGTATTAGTCCATTTTCACGATGCTGATAAAGACATATCTGAGACTGGGCAATTTACAAAAGAAAGAGGTTTATTAGACTTTCAGTTCCACGTGGCTGGGGAGGCCTCACAATCATGGTGGAAGATGAAAGGCACATCTCACATGGTGGTAGACAAGAGAAGAGAGCTTGTGCAGGGAAACTCTCATTTTGAAAACCATCAGATCTTATGAGACTTACTCACTGTCATGAGAACAGTATAGGAAAGACCCACTCCCATGATTCAATTACCTCCCACTGGGTCACTCCTACGATACCTGGGAATTCAAGATAACATTTGGGTGAGGACACAGCCAAATCATCTCAAGAGTGTTGCCAAAGGAGATTAACATTTGAGTCAGTGGACTGGAAGAGGCAGACCCACCCTCAATCTGAGTGGTCACCATCTAATCAGCTGCCAATGCAGCTAGAATAAAGGTAGAAGAAAGTGGAATGAGAAGACTTGCTGAGTCTTCTGGTCATCATCTGTTTCCCATGCTGGATGATTTTTGCCCTTGAATATCAGACTCCAAGTTTGTCAGCTTTCAGACTCTTGGACTTACAGCAGTGGTTTGCCAGGGGCCCTCAGGTCTTCAGCCACAGACTGAAGGCTGCATGGTCGACTTCCCTGCTTTTGAGGTTTTGAGACTCGGACTGGCTTCCTTGCTCCTCAGCTTACAGGCGGCCTATTATGGGACTTCACCCTGTGATCATGAGTCAATTATCTTAATAAACTCTGCTTCATATATACATATATATATAATTAGTTCTTACCTCTAGTGAACCCTGACTAATACAGATTTCTAGATGCACAGATGGATTGAGAGGCAAACACTCTAAATTAACAAGGCAGAAATAAAAGAGGTGTTCTGCCCAAGATCTTCAGCACTGCTGAGACCTCTATTAGAATTTCTTATCCAGTTCAAATACAGAAAATTTGTAAAGCATTCAGAAAAAACTAACAACTCAAGCAAAATGATATGTTCAAATACTTAATACTGCCAAAATGTAATGCATTTCAATAAAATGATATATGTCCTTAACTCGCACAAATTCATAAATGTCTAATGGACACACATATAGGAAGTGAATATCAAATGCCTGTGTATTAGTTGTATAAAATCTAAGTTAAAACTCATTTCCATCCCAAATATGTGTGATATGTAAGACAATATTCTATGTGTTTTATTTAATTTTGGGGGGTCGTTGAAGATTTTTTTATTTGCAGAAAAAAAGATGTCTACAAACAAAGTTAATGGAAAAAGCCAAAAATTAGTACCAAAAGAGGAAACAAGGACAAGGAAAAACATGAACACATAGAAACATATAAAAATACTCAATCCAGGCTCAGAGAACCAGCATCCCTGACAGCAAATGTTGTTAAACATCCAAGTGGGTTGCTAAGGAAGGTTAGGGAATCTCCCTTTCCCAGAAGTCTTTAAAAATAGGATAACATCTGTTTGGATGGGATAATGATGGTACTGCTTGACTTGGCAGCTTCTTAAGCAAACCTATGGTTTGGTAATTCTACCATTTCTATTTCTGATTTGAAAAGTAACAAATAACTTCAGTTCATCGGGAAAATTGGAGCTTATAAATGACTTGTAATATTAATTGTCTTATAAAACTATTTTCATTGTCATTTATAGTTCAAAGGTAGATAATTGGGTTTTTCAGAGTATACTTGAATTTGCAGCAAAGGCTCAAACTTTCCTTACCTATTTGTAACAGTTCCTCCAAAATATTAGAAAACTAGAGATGTACTGAGTTTAAACTTACAAGAAAGTTATAGATAAAGCATTGCACATAATCCTATATTCTATTTTTAACTTCAACTGAGTAATACCTGTATCCAGTGGAGCAGAGGTTATAAGAAGTTTAGATTATATAAACCCTACTAAAAATTGGAGTCTGCCAGACCAATAACCCAAGGGGTAAAATATATATATTTGGTCCCTGGAGAGAATTTAGACTATGATCCAGATGTGTCTGTACTGCTCCTACCATAACCAAATTTTGCTTTCTACTATACTACCAGACCGTTTGTCCCCATTCCATTTCACTGCACATGTATTTGTTGAGCTCCTACTTTTGGTCAGTTGTGGAGAGAAAAAGCCCACAGTCCCTGCCCTTGAGGAACACATAATCTAAAAAAACATGCGTGGGTTACTCCAGGTGTTGTGGGGTCTTAGGCAAGTATAATTTAGGACATGCATTTTAAGAAAAAGAATACAAAATTACAAATGCAGAATTACTAATATAAGTGAATATTTATTGCATAGAGAAAATTAATCACCACAACTTACAAGTTTTAGCATTCTTACAAATGCCAGAAATATCACAAAATCTTAGAAAAAAACCTTATATTTTGTATTAACTGACTGATCACATCTATAATTCTACTTGTTCTACTTTTGCTTGCATATTGTTGACCACATGACAAAAATTTACTTACTTATTTATTTATGTATTTAGATGGAGTTTTGCTCTGTCGCCCAGGCTAGAGTGCAGTGGCACAATCTCGGCTCACTGCAACCTCTGCCTCCCAGGTTCAAGCGATTCTCCTGCCTCAGCCTCCCGAGTAGCTGGGACTACAGGCGCTTGCCACCATGCCCGGCTAATTTTTATATTTTTGGTAGAGACGGGGTTTCACCATGTTGGCCAGGATGGTCTCAATCTCTTGATCTCGTGATTCACCCGCCTCAGCCTAGCAAAAATGCTGGGATTACAGGCAAAAGCCACCACGCCTGGCCAAGAGTTTTTCATATTATTTTCTATAGAGAAAGAACAATGATAATTCATTCAGTCATTCCTTTGGTATGATTGATTGAAATTTGTTTTCTTTCTGGTTCAGAACTCTTTCATAATGATAAGTAAGTTTTCAGGATTGTTGTCAAGTGCAGGAAAACTTCAGTCAAATTTATTTCATATATCAACTGCAAGAGCTGTAAGATTTCAGGGCACTGATAATTTTCTTGTGTGTAAGTAATTTTAAATACTCTTTCAATTGATGCTACTCATTAACCAGCTTGTCACTGGTGTCCTTGCTGTAACGGTGTAATGTGAGTTCGATTTTATCTCTGTCAATGTCAGGATTGTGTATCAAATTTGAAAGAAATTTAAATATTTTCTCAATGAGTTCATGTGATTCAGTCCTCTGCATTAAATGTGTTATCAAAGAATAAAAAGCCCATTCAGTACTTCCCTCTTCCTGTTAATGAATTATTGCTCTTTGTATTATCTAAAAATATTTCTGTTACAATTTACTTCTTGATGTCAGAGCAATTTCTACTTGACTTTATCTCTTGATTTTTTTTCATATTCTATCAAATTTCATCTGGATTTTCTCCAAGTTCCTTAATACATTAATTCATAGATGACAAAACAGTTGCTCTTCATATATGCCCATATCAGAAGTTATTGATTTCTGTGGGTTTTTAAATCGAAAAGGTCCAAAACATCTATGCAAATTCAGTTAAAATGAAGTATTTATGTCTTATTGATTTTTTGAATAATCCATTCATATCTTGTTTTTGTTTCTCTTCCATGACTTTAAAAATATATTTCAGGGTCATTAAATTGCGCTGTACAATGTTTTAAGACTTGAACAGCTTTAGTGTGGACAAAACAAACCATGTTGTTACATTCAGACTCTTAAAAGAAATACTTTCGTTGGCATTTTTAAAACTTGAGGTATAATTACCATTCAATAAAATGTACATATCAGTGTTCAGCTCAATGAGTTTTGAATAGGCAGCGCACATTGACCCATGCCTGTAATCCCAGCACTTTGGGAAGCCAAGGCGGGTGGTTCACAAGGTCCAGAGTTCAAGACCAGCATGACCAACATGGTGAAACCCCCGTCTCTACTAAAAAATACAAAAATTAGCCAGGTGTGGCGGCACGTGCCTGTAATCCCAGCTACTCGGGAGGCTGAGGCAAGAGAATCGCTTGAACCTGGGAGGCAGAGGTTGCAGTGAGCCGAGATAGCGCCACTGCACTCCAGCCTGGGCAATAGAGCGAGACTCTGTCTCAAAAAAATAAAACAAATAGAGGGCATTTCCACCATCCAGAAAGTTCCCTTTCCCATCCTCATCCATCCTCACCCACAGAGCAACCCTTTTCTAATTCAGTCACCATAATACATTTCACCTACTCTTGGACTTCAGTAATCTTTCGTGTCTGTCTTATTTTGCTTAGCATGATTTTGAGAGAATCAGCCACAGTGCAGCATGTATGGACAGTTTGTTCTGTCTTATTATGAAATGTTATTTCACTATATAAATATATCATTATTTGTTTATTCTTTCTCCTATTGATGGACATTTAGGTTCCTTCCAGTTTGGGCTGTTATTAATAAGGATGCTTTGAATGTTCTTACATAAGTCTTTGCATGGACATGTATTTTCATTTCTCTTGGCTATGTATCTGAGAAAACAATTGTTCAGTAATAGGGTAGGTGCATGTTTAACTTTATTGGAAACATGGCATATGTATTTTACATACTCCCCCTACAAGAAAAACACAAAAACAAAACATGTAATCGTTGCACAGTACTGAAGTGGCCCAAGAATTAGGGTTCCTTAAAGGAAGGCTTCTTCCACCTGTATTGATCATCCAAGGCTCCTCACCAGGCATCATTCTTTGGATCAGCTAGGCAGAACGACTTGCTGTTCCCTGAGGATGTGATGCAGTCTCTTCCCTGTGAGTCTCCCTACAAGGTACTTCCTCTGACTGGCTGCTCTGCTGTCATCCTTTACCTGCCCCATCCAATCTTAAAGACTGGATTTAATCATTCTCATCTGAGAGGCCTTTCATACCACCCTCCCCAAACCCCCATCACCACTGTCAAGGCTGAACTAAACTGTCTCTTCTCTGTGCTCCCATAGAAACTCAGGTTTTTCTCTATAACTGCTAGTCTATTTGTCTATCTCCACTACTAGACTATAAGCTCCCTATGGGTGGAGTCTTGATCACTTTTACGATCTATTGCCTAGCAAAGTTCTTGACCCAGAATAGGTGACTGACAAGTATCAATTGAATCCATGAATAAATAGTTGAGCGGGTTTGATGTTGTTGGCATTGGGTGAAGTTTATTTATACTTCATGATATTCAGGTAGAAATAGGTTGTTAGTTGCATAGGTCTGGAGTTCAGGTATTGGGTTTATGGGCAGGAGGACGACTAGAGGTATGGATATGGGAGCTCCCCTTACATTCAGTCACATTGTATACAGGTAAGAACTGAAAGTTTGGGATTCAATGCAAATACTTGGGGAAAGTTTCCAGTTTTGAAGATAATTGAGACAGAATGAGAGAAGGGGTCAAACTGCAGTAGATTGTGGTGTAAATGAAAAGAGAAGGGGAGAAATGCAAACTGTGTAGACAGATAATTCAATAATTTTTGTGCTGAGATTCCAAGTAGAGCAATTACAATATGTCCCAACAGACAGATGAGATTGGATAATGTTGTTTCTTTCACTTTTATTTTTGTTAGTTTAAGAAGGAAAAGACAAGTGGCACTATTTTCAAATTGAAGGACCAGTGTAACTGGACAGAGGAAATTTTGTGGCAGGTACGAGAAGATACAAATGAGACAAATTTAGTTCTTATAAAGTTTTGCTGAGGTCTCACACCATTAAGTTATGATATGGGTTGATTGGTTGGTTGGTTCGTTTCATGAATAGGGACTGCCTGACACCATATTTTCACTTCAAGGCATTTATCAAGTTTGGAGTCAAATGTACTTAGGTGACTCAAAGCAGAAGCCTTTATCCATAATGAGTGAAGGCTGTATGAGAAGTTTGAATTTCCAACAGGAACTTCATGTGTTTGTTCTACTTCTTGTATTACAGATCTCATAGTGCTAAGAGAGGCCATTTTATAATGGGTTAGAGAAAATAATAACATTTGGAGCTGGAAATACGCTTAAAGATGATCTTGTCCAGTGTCTAGAAGACTTTATTTCACGGTTGGGACACTGCTTAGACATCATCTCTTCTGGGAATCCTTCCTCAGGATGTGAATAAACACACTTTTAAAAAAGTCACAGGCAACTTTTCTGTCCTCTTGCAGTTTTCATAATGCTTATTATTAAATGTACATGTTAAAGCCTCTGAGAAGTTCTACAGTAAATAAACCAATTTAATTCTGATTCACAAAATAGTTTACCATCTTATTTGAACCTGGAAACCATCATACTCTTATTTTGTGGACACTTATGTGCATCCAGCAAAGTCTTTTGAGAATCACTAATCTAATCTACTAATCCTTTCATTCAGACAGAGTCCCAGTCAGTATTTTTTATCTCCTTATTTCATTTATTTAAACTTAATAGCTGAAAACAATTTTATGATCTTGGTTGACTGGGATGATCTGGGCAATTCTCCTGTTCCACATAATGTTAGCCGGGCCTGAAGTCAGCTGTGGCCTGACTGATGCCTCTGCACAGATGCTGGAAGTCTGAGTTCAGCCCTGGATGCTGGCATGGCTGGCTTCTCCCTCCCCATCTAGTTTCAGGCCTCTAGCTCTTCACCTGTGTTCACCACATGTTATCCCTCCTTATGGTGTTTTCATAAGATAAACAGACCATTTAGATAGTGGCTCAGGGTACCTGAAAGTACAAAATCAGAAACTTCTGACACTTTCTTAAGTTTTAGACCCAGAACTGGAATAACATCCCTTCTATCATATTATATTGGTTAAAGCAGTCACAAGGCCAGCCTAGCTCCAAAAGGAGGAAAACAAACTCTACCACTCCATCAGGTGGTGCGCATGGAAAGAGAGATGACAAATAATTTGCAGTCATATTTAATCCATCGCACTTCTCATGGGATTTTAGCACATTGTGAGATAAAGAACCTGTTCCTTGACACCATAAAATTCCCCAGATAACTCTAAATACCTAAGCTTCTTGGCATCACAGAGATAGCTGGGTCCATTGATATTTTCCCTAATAACCAGGATCAGTATGTTGGGCAAATGGCCAATAGGACCCAGATCCAAACATCAAATCAGGGAAATGGGCTGAGCGTGGTGCCTCACACTCGTAATCCTAACACTTTCAGAGGCTGAGGTGGGCAGATTGCTTGAGCCCAGGAGCCTGATACCAGCCTGGGCAACAAGGCAGAAACTTGTCTCTATAGAAAAATACCAAAAAAAATTAGCCAGACATGGTGATATGTGCCTGTCGTCCCAGCTACTCAGGAAGTTGAGGTGAGAGGATCATGAAAGCCCAGGAGGCCAAGCTTGTAGTGAGCCATAACTGGACTACTGCACTGCAGTCTGAGTGACAGGGAAAGACCCTGTCTCAAAAAAAACAAAACAAAAATGGGAAACATTGAAAGACTGACACTAGTTCTAATGGTCTACACTAGAAGTGAGCAAACTACATTCTGTAGTCCAAATACACCTACTGCTGGTTTTTGTAAATAACGTTTTGCTGGAACACTGCCACACCAATGCTTTTGTCTATTGTCTATGGCTGTATTTGTGCTAAAAGTCAGAGTTGAATAGTTGTGGCTAAGACCATCTGGCTTGCAAACCTAACATATTGACCATCTGGCCATCTACATTAAAAGTTTGCCAGCCCCTGGTCTAGACTATATAAGCATTACAAAATGATGCCCCCTTTATTGTGATTTGACTCTATCTATACATTAGGAAATGTGGAATATTAGCAAGATATAAAACAGTTTCAATGGAGATAAAAAATTGTATTGTTTCATGTATCAACAGAACACTCTTTCTTGTTGCTGATTGTATTCTATTTGATTATTATAAGTAAAGCTATTATGAACATTTATGTGCAGGTCTTTGAATGAATATGTGTTTTTGTTTCTCTTGGATAAATATGTAAGAGTTAAATGCTGGATCATGTGGTCAGGATATCTTTAACTTTTAAAAAAATTGCTAATATGCTTTCCAGACATTCTAATCAGCAGTTTAAGAGAGTTCCTGTTCCACCACATCCTTGCCTGCACTTGCTATAGTCAGTCCTTTAATTTTAGCCACTGTAATGGGTATGTAGTAGAATCACATTATAGTTTTACCTTGAATTTTTCTAATGACTGATGATATTAATCATCTTTTCATATGCTTATTTGACATCCACACACTTCTTTGATGAAGTGTCTGTTGAGATTTTTTGCCCATTTTCAAAAGTTGAGGGTTTCTTATTGTTGAGTTTTGAGAGTTCTTTATATATTTTGGGTAGACATTCTTTATCAGATATGTAAATCATAAATATTTTTTTCTAGTCTATGATTTGTCTTTCGTTCTCTTTTGAAGGGAAGCTTTAAGGCCAGGCATGGTGGCTTACACCTGTAATCCCAGCACTATGGGAGGCTGAGGCAGGTGGATCATGAGGTCAGGAGTCCAAGACCAGCCTGGGCAACATAGTGAAACACCATCTCTACTAAAAATACAAAAAAAATTAGCCAGGCATGGTGGTGGGTGCCCATAATCCAAGCTACTTGGGAGGCTGAGACAAGGAGAATCACTTGAACCTGGGAAGCAGAGGTTGCAGTGAGCCAAGGTCGTGCCACTGCACTCCAGCCTAAGCAACAGTGCATGACTCTATCTCAAAAAATAAAATAAAATAAAATAAA
>NC_045438.1:41960596-41961180 GCF_002776525.5 Piliocolobus tephrosceles
TTTTTTTTTTTTTTTTTTTTTTTCTTTGAGATGGAGTTTCACTCTTGTTGCTCAGACTAAGTACAATGGCACGATCTCGGCCCACTGCAACCTCCGTCTCTCAGGTTCAAGCAATTCTCCTGCCTCAGCCTCCTGAGTAGCTGGGATTACAGGTGCCCAACACCACACATGGCTAATTTTTCTATTTTTGGTAGAGACAGAATTTCAGCATGTTGATCAGGCTGATCTCGAACTCCTGACCTCAGGTGATCTGCTCACCTCAGCCTCCTAAAGTGCTGGGATTACAGGAGTGAGCCACCACGCCTGGCCCATTTTTTTCTCTTATGGATAATTCTTCTTGTGTCATATAAGAAATCTCGGCCAGGCAGGCAGATCATGAGGTCAGGGGTTCGAGACCAGCTTGGCCAATATGGTGAAACCCCATCTCTACTAAAAATACAAAAATTAGACAGGTGTGGTGGCGTGTGCCTGTAATCCCAGCTACTCGGGAGGCGGAGGCAGGAGAATCACTTGAACCCAGGGGGCGGCAGTTGCAGTGAGCCGAGATTGCACCACTGCACTCCAGCCAGGGTGACAGAACAAGA